>NW_026736968.1:0-54000 GCF_949786415.1 Peromyscus eremicus | reverse complement strand
ACTGGCGTCTGTTCCCAGCATGTACAGTGTATTGGACTGAAGAGGAGCTACTGTTCTTGTCAATTTCCTAAGCAGAGTTGAACTAGATATAGCCCGTGTGTGTAGGAAGCACAGTTCTTTTGTTCTGAGCAAGCTCACTTTTCTGGCCCTATAGGAAACTCAGTAGAGTAGAAGAGTGCTCTTTTCTCTAAAGCAGAGTGTTTTTCTTGTAAAGCGAGCTAGCGTTTCCTTCCCAGTCCTAAATGGAGTTGAATCACATGCAGTTTCTGGTCCTACAAGCAAGAGTAGTTTTCTGGTAAGAAGAGTCACTACTGTGCTCCCATTATCATACACAGGGCAAATAGCACTGGCGTCTGGTCCCAGCAAGTAAAGTGTATGGGACGGAAGAGGATCTACTGTTCTTGTCAGTTTCCTAAGCAGAATTGACCTAGATATGGCGCGTGTGTGTAGGAAGCACAGTTCTTTTGTTCTGAGCAAGCTCACTATTCTGGCCCTATAGGAAACACAGTAGAGTAGAAGAGTGCTCTTTTCTGAGAAGCAGAGTGTGTTTCTTGTAAGGCGAGCTAGCGTTTGTTTCCCAGTCCTAAATGGAGTTGAATCCCATGCAGTTTCTGGTCCTACGAGCAAGAGTTGTTTTCAGGTAAGAAGAGTCACTATTGCACTCCCATTGTCATACACAGGGCAAATAGCACTGGCGTCTGTTCCCAGCATGAACAGTGTATTGGACTGAAGAGGAGCTACTGTTCTTGTCAGTTTCCTAAGCAGAATTGAACTTGATATGGCCATGAGTGTAGGAAGCACAGTACTTTTGTTCTGAGGAAGCTCACTCTTTTGGCCATATAGGAAACACAGTAGAGTAGAAGACTGCTCTATTCTCAAAAGCAGAGTGTGTTTCTTGTAAGGCGAGCTAGCGTTTGTTTCCCAGTCCTAAATGGAGTTGAATCACATGCAGTTTCTGGTCCTACGAGCAAGAGTTGTTTTCTGGTAAGAAGAGTCACTATTGTGCTCCCATTTTCATATACAGGGCAAATAGCACTGGCGTCTGTTCCCAGCAAGTACAGTGTATGGGATGGAAGAGGATCTACTGTTCTTGTCAGTTTCTTAAGCAGAATTGAACTAGATATGGCCGTGTGTGTAGGAAGCACAGTTCTTTTGTTCTGAGCAAGCTCACTGTTTTGGCCCTGTAGGAAACACAGTAGAGTAGAAGAGTGCTCTTTTCTCAAAAGCAGAGTGTGTTTCTTCTAAGGCGAGCTAGAGTTTGTTTCCCAGTCCTAAATGGAGTTGAATCACATGCAGTTTTTGGTCCTACGAGCTAGAGTTGTTTTCTGGTAAGGAAAGTCACTATTGAGATCCCATTGCCATACACAGTGCAAATAGCACTCGCGTCTGTTCCCAGCAAGTACACTGTATTGGACTGAAGATGAGCTACTGTTCTTCTCAGTTTCCTAAGCAGAGTTGAACTAGATATGGCCCGTGTGTGTAGGAAGCACAGTTCTTTTGTTCTGAGCAAGCTCACTATTCTGGCCCTATAGGAAACACAGTAGAGTAGAAGCGTGCTCTTTCCTCAAAAGCAGAGTGTGTTTCTTGTAAGGCGTGCTAGCGTTTGTTTCCCAGTCCTAAATTGAGTTGAATCCCATGCAGTTTCTGGTCCTAGGAGCAAGAGTTGTTTTCTGGTAAGACGAGTCACTATTGTGCTCCAATTGCCATACACAGTGCAAATAGCACTCGCGTCTCTTACCCGCAAGTACAGTGTATTGGACTGAAGAGGAGCTACTGTTCTTGTTAGTTTCCTAAGCAGAGTTGAACTAGATATGGTCGATGTGTGTAGGAAGCACAGTTCTTTTGTTTTGAGCAAGCTCACTGTTTGGACCCCATAGGAAACACAGTAGAGTAGAAGAGTGCTCTTTTCTCAGAAGCAGAGTGTGTTTCTTGTAAGACGAGCTAGCATTTGTTTCCCAGTCCTAAATGGCGTTGAATCACATGCAGTTTCTGGTCCTATGAGCAAGAGTATTTTTCTGGTAAGGAAAGTCACTATTGTGTTCCCATTGCCATACACAGGGCAAATAGCACTCGCGTCTGTTCCCAGCAAGTACAGTGTATTGGACTGAAGAGGAGCTACTGTTCTTGTCAGTCTCCTAAGCAGAGTTGAACTAGATATGGCCTGTGTGTCTAGGAAGCACAGTTCATTTGTTCTGAGCAAGCTCACTGTTCTGGCCCTATAGGAAACACAGTAGAGTAGAAGAGTGCTCTTTTCTCAAAAACAGAGTGTGTTTCTTGTAAGGCGAGCTAGAGTTTGTTTTCCAGTCCTAAATGGAGTTGAGTCACATGCAGTTTTTTGTGCTACGAGCAAGAGTTGTTTTCTGGTAAGACGAGTCACTATTGTGCTCCAATTGCCATACACAGTGCAAGTAGCACTCGCGTCTGTTCTCAGCAAGTACAGTGTATCGGACTGAAGAGGAGCTACTGTTCTTGTCAGTTTCCTAAGCAGAGTTGAACTAGTTATGTCCCGTGTGTAGGAAGCACAGTTCTTTTGTTCTGAGCAAGCTCACTGTTCTGGCCCTATAGGAAACAGAGTAGAATAGAAGAGTGCTCTTTTCTCTAAAGCAGATTGTGTTTCTAGTAAGGCGAGCTAGCGTTTGTTTCCCAGTCCTAAATGAAGTTGAATCACATACAATTTCTGGTCCTACAAGCAAGAGTTGTTTTATGATAAGAATAGTCACTATTGTGCTGCCATTGCCATACACTTGACAAATAACACTGGCGTCTGTTCCCAGCAGTACAGTGTATTGGACTGAAGAGGAGCTACTGTTCTTGTCAGGTTCCTAAGCAGAATTGAACTAGATATGGCTGTGTGTGTAGGAAGCACAGTTCTTTTTTTCTGAGAAAGCTCACTGTTCGGACCCCATAGGAAACACAGTAGAGTAGAAGAGTGCTCTTTTCTCTAAAGCAGAGTGTGTTTCTTGTAAGGCGAGCTAGCGTTTGTTTCCCAGACCTAAATGGAGTTGAGTCACATGCAGTTTTTTGTCCTACGAGCAAGAGTTGTTTTCTGGTAAGACAAGTCACTATTGTGCTCCAATTGCCATACACAGTGCAAATAGCACTTGCGTCTCTTACCCGCAAGTACAGTGTATTGGACTGAAGAGGAGCTACTGTTCTTGTCAGTTTCCTAAGCAGAGTTGAACTAGATATGGTCGATGTGTAGGAAGCACAGTTCTTTTGTTCTGAGCAAGCTCACTGTTTGGACCCCATAGGAAACACAGTAGAGTAGAAGAGTGCTCTTTTCTCAGAAGCAGAGTGTGTTTCTTGTAAGACGAGCTAGCATTTGTTTCCCAGTCCTAAATGGCGTTGAATCACATGCAGTGTGTGGTCCTACGAGCAAGAGTTGTTTTCTGGTAAGGAAAGCCACTATTGCGCTCCCATTGCCATACACAGTGCAAATAGCACTCGCGTCTGTTCCCAGCAAGTACACTGTATTGGACTGAAGATGAGCTACTGTTCTTCTCAGTTTCCTAAGCAGAGTTGAACTAGATATGGCCCCTGTGTGTAGGAAGCACAGTTCTTTTGTTCTGAGCAAGCTCACTATTCTGGCCCTATAGGAAACACAGTAGAGTAGAAGCGTGCTCTTTTCTCAAAAGCAGAGTGTGTTTCTTGTAAGGCGAGCTAGCGTTTGTTTCCCAGTCCTAAATTGAGTTCAATCACATGCAGTTTCTGGTCCTACGAGCAAGAGTTGTTTTCTGGAAAGAAGAGTCACTATTGAACTCCCATTGTCATACACAGGGCAAATATCACTGGCGTCTGTTCCCAGCAAGTACAGTGTATTGGACTGAAGAGGAGCTACTGTTCTTGTCAGTTTCCTAAGCAGAGTTGAACTAGATATAGCCCGTGTGTGTAGGAAGCACAGTTCTTTTGTTCTGAGCAAGCTCACTGTTTGGACCCCAAAGGAAACACAGTAGAGTAGAAGAGTGCTCTTTTCTCAAAAGCAGAGTGTGTTTCTTATAAGGCGAGCTAGCGTTTGTTTCGCAGTCCTAAATGGAGTTGAATCACATGCAGTTTGTGGTCCTATGAGCAAGAGATGTTTTATGGTAAGAAGAGTCACTATTGCTGTCCCATTGTCATACACATTGCAAATAGCACTAGCATCTGTCCCCTGCATGTACAGTGTATTGGACTGAAAAGGATCTACTGTTCTTGTCAGTTTCCTAAGCAGAATTGAACTGGATATGGCCCGTGTGTGTAGGAAGCACAGTTCTTTTGTTCTGAGCAAGCTCACTGTTCAGACCCCATAGGAATCACTGTAGAGTAGAAGAGTGCTCTTTTCTCAAAAGCAGAGTGTGTTTCTTGTAATCGAGCTAGCGTTTCTTTCGCAGTCCTAAATGGAGTTGAATCCCATGCAGTTTCTGGTCCTACGAGCAAGAGTTGTTTTCTGGTAAGAAGAGTCACTATTGCGCTCCCATTGACATACACAGGGCAAATAGCACTGGCGTCTGTTCCCAGCATGTACAGTGTATTGGACTGAAGAGGAGCTACTGTTCTTGTCAGTTTCCTAAGCAGAGTTGAACTAGATATAGTCGGTGTGTGTAGGAAGCACAGTTCTTTTGTTCTGAGCAAGCTCACTATTCTGGCCCTACAAAAACACTTTAGACTAGAAGAGTGCTCTTTTCTCAAAAGCAGAGTGTGTTTATTGTAAGGCGAGCTAGCGTTTGTTTCCCAGTTATAAATAGAGTTGAATCACATGCAGTGTCTGGTCCTATGAGCAAGAGTTGTTTTCTGGTAAGAAGAGTCACTATTTCGCTCCCATTATCATACACAGGGCAAAAAGCACTGGCGTCTGTTCCCAGCATGTACAGTGTATTGGACTGAAGAGGAGCTACTGTTCTTGTCAATTTCCTAAGCAGAGTTGAACTAGATATAGCCCGTGTGTGTAGGAAGCACAGTTCTTTTGTTCTGAGCAAGCTCACTTTTCTGGCCCTATAGGAAACTCAGTAGAGTAGAAGAGTGCTCTTTTCTCTAAAGCAGAGTGTTTTTCTTGTAAAGCGAGCTAGCGTTTCCTTCCCAGTCCTAAATGGAGTTGAATCACATGCAGTTTCTGGTCCTACAAGCAAGAGTAGTTTTCTGGTAAGAAGAGTCACTACTGTGCTCCCATTATCATACACAGGGCAAATAGCACTGGCGTCTGGTCCCAGCAAGTAAAGTGTATGGGACGGAAGAGGATCTACTGTTCTTGTCAGTTTCCTAAGCAGAATTGACCTAGATATGGCGCGTGTGTGTAGGAAGCACAGTTCTTTTGTTCTGAGCAAGCTCACTATTCTGGCCCTATAGGAAACACAGCAGAGTAGAAGAGTGCTCTTTTCTGAGAAGCAGAGTGTGTTTCTTGTAAGGCGAGCTAGCGTTTGTTTCCCAGTCCTAAATGGAGTTGAATCCCATGCAGTTTCTGGTCCTACGAGCAAGAGTTGTTTTCAGGTAAGAAGAGTCACTATTGCACTCCCATTGTCATACACAGGGCAAATAGCACTGGCGTCTGTTCCCAGCATGAACAGTGTATTGGACTGAAGAGGAGCTACTGTTCTTGTCAGTTTCCTAAGCAGAATTGAACTTGATATGGCCATGAGTGTAGGAAGCACAGTACTTTTGTTCTGAGGAAGCTCACTCTTTTGGCCATATAGGAAACACAGTAGAGTAGAAGACTGCTCTATTCTCAAAAGCAGAGTGTGTTTCTTGTAAGGCGAGCTAGCGTTTGTTTCCCAGTCCTAAATGGAGTTGAATCACATGCAGTTTCTGGTCCTACGAGCAAGAGTTGTTTTCTGGTAAGAAGAGTCACTATTGTGCTCCCATTTTCATATACAGGGCAAATAGCACTGGCGTCTGTTCCCAGCAAGTACAGTGTATGGGATGGAAGAGGATCTACTGTTCTTGTCAGTTTCTTAAGCAGAATTGAACTAGATATGGCCGTGTGTGTAGGAAGCACAGTTCTTTTGTTCTGAGCAAGCTCACTGTTTTGGCCCTGTAGGAAACACAGTAGAGTAGAAGAGTGCTCTTTTCTCAAAAGCAGAGTGTGTTTCTTCTAAGGCGAGCTAGAGTTTGTTTCCCAGTCCTAAATGGAGTTGAATCACATGCAGTTTTTGGTCCTACGAGCTAGAGTTGTTTTCTGGTAAGGAAAGTCACTATTGAGATCCCATTGCCATACACAGTGCAAATAGCACTCGCGTCTGTTCCCAGCAAGTACACTGTATTGGACTGAAGATGAGCTACTGTTCTTCTCAGTTTCCTAAGCAGAGTTGAACTAGATATGGCCCGTGTGTGTAGGAAGCACAGTTCTTTTGTTCTGAGCAAGCTCACTATTCTGGCCCTATAGGAAACACAGTAGAGTAGAAGCGTGCTCTTTCCTCAAAAGCAGAGTGTGTTTCTTGTAAGGCGTGCTAGCGTTTGTTTCCCAGTCCTAAATTGAGTTGAATCCCATGCAGTTTCTGGTCCTAGGAGCAAGAGTTGTTTTCTGGTAAGACGAGTCACTATTGTGCTCCAATTGCCATACACAGTGCAAATAGCACTCGCGTCTCTTACCCGCAAGTACAGTGTATTGGACTGAAGAGGAGCTACTGTTCTTGTTAGTTTCCTAAGCAGAGTTGAACTAGATATGGTCGATGTGTGTAGGAAGCACAGTTCTTTTGTTTTGAGCAAGCTCACTGTTTGGACCCCATAGGAAACACAGTAGAGTAGAAGAGTGCTCTTTTCTCAGAAGCAGAGTGTGTTTCTTGTAAGACGAGCTAGCATTTGTTTCCCAGTCCTAAATGGCGTTGAATCACATGCAGTTTCTGGTCCTATGAGCAAGAGTATTTTTCTGGTAAGGAAAGTCACTATTGTGTTCCCATTGCCATACACAGGGCAAATAGCACTCGCGTCTGTTCCCAGCAAGTACAGTGTATTGGACTGAAGAGGAGCTACTGTTCTTGTCAGTCTCCTAAGCAGAGTTGAACTAGATATGGCCTGTGTGTCTAGGAAGCACAGTTCATTTGTTCTGAGCAAGCTCACTGTTCTGGCCCTATAGGAAACACAGTAGAGTAGAAGAGTGCTCTTTTCTCAAAAACAGAGTGTGTTTCTTGTAAGGCGAGCTAGAGTTTGTTTTCCAGTCCTAAATGGAGTTGAGTCACATGCAGTTTTTTGTGCTACGAGCAAGAGTTGTTTTCTGGTAAGGAAAGCCACTATTGCGCTCCCATTGCCATACACAGTGCAAATAGCACTCACGTCTGTTCCCAGCAAGTACAGTGTATTGGACTGAAGAGGAGCTACTGTTCTTGTCAGTCTCCTAAGCAGAGTTGAACTAGATATGGCCCGTGTGTCTAGGAAGCACAGTTCATTTGTTCTGAGCAAGCTCTCTGTTCTGGCCCTATAGGAAACAGAGTAGAATAGAAGAGTGCTCTTTTCTCTAAAGCAGATTGTGTTTCTAGTAAGGCGAGCTAGCGTTTTTCCCAGTCCTAAATGAAGTTGAATCACATACAATTTCTGGTCCTACAAGCAAGAGTTGTTTTATGATAAGAATAGTCACTATTGTGCTGCCATTGCCATACACTTGACAAATAACACTGGCGTCTGTTCCTAGCAGTACAGTTTATTGGACTAAAGAGGAGCTACTGTTCTTGTCAGGTTCCTAAGCAGAATTGAACTAGATATGTCTGTGTGTGTAGGAAGCACAGTTCTTTTTTTCTGAGAAAGCTCACTTTTCGGACCCCATAGGAAACACAGTAGTGTAGAAGAGTGCTCTTTTCTCTAAAGCAGAGTGTGTTTCTTGTAAGGCGAGCTAGCGTTTGTTTCCCAGACCTAAATGGAGTTGAGTCACATGCAGTTTTTTGTCCTACGAGCAAGAGTTGTTTTCTGGTAAGACAAGTCACTATTGTGCTCCAATTGCCATACACAGTGCAAATAGCACTCGCGTCTCTTACCCGCAAGTACAGTGTATTGGACTGAAGAGGAGCTACTGTTCTTGTCAGTTTCCTAAGCAGAGTTGAACTAGATATGGTCGATGTGTGTAGGAAGCACAGTTCTTGGTTCTGAGCAAGTTCACTGTTTGGACCCCATAGGAAACACAGTAGAGTAGAAGAGTGCTCTTTTCTCAGAAGCAGAGTGTGTTTCTTGTAAGACGAGCTAGCATTTGTTTCCCAGTCCTAAATGGCGTTGAATCACATGCAGTGTGTGGTCCTACGAGCAAGAGTTGTTTTCTGGTAAGGAAAGCCACTATTGTGCTCCCATTGCCATACACAGTGCAAATAGCACTCACGTCTGTTCCCAGCAAGTACAGTGTATTGGACTGAAGAGGAGCTACTGTTCTTGTCAGTCTCCTAAGCAGAGTTGAACTAGATATGGCCCGTGTGTCTAGGAAGCACAGTTCATTTGTTCTGAGCAAGCTCACTGTTCTGGCCCTATAGGAAACACAGTAGAGTAGAAGAGTGCTCTTTTCTCAAAAACAGAGTGTGTTTCTTGTAAGGCGAGCTAGAGTTTGTTTCCCAGTCCTAAATGGAGTTGAGTCACATGCAGTTTTTTGTGCTACGAGCAAGAGTTGTTTTCTGGTAAGACGAGTCACTATTGTGCTCCAAATGCCATACACAGTGCAAGTAGCACTCGCGTCTGTTCTCAGCAAGTAGAGTGTATCGAACTGAAGAGGAGCTACTGTTCTTGTCAGTTTCCTAAGCAGAGTTGAACTAGATATGGCCCGTGTGTGTAGGAGGCACAGTTATTATGTTCTGAGCAAACTCACTGTTCTGGCCCTATAGGAAACACAGTAGAGTTGAAGAGTGCTCTTTTCTCAAAAACAGAGTGTGTTTCTTGTAAGGCGAGCTAGAGTTTGTTTCCCAGTCCTAAATGGAGTTGAGTCACATGCAGTTTTTTGTGCTACGAGCAAGAGTTTTTTTCTGGTAAGACGAGTCACTATTGTGCTCCAATTGCCATACACAGTGCAAATAGCACTCGCGTCTCTTCCCCGCAAGTACAGTGTATTGGACTGAAGAGGAGCTACTGTTCTTGTCAGTTTCCTAAGCAGAATTGAACTAGATATGGCCATGTGTGTAGGAAGCACAGTTCTTTTCTTCTGAGTAAGCTCACTGTTTGGACCCCGTAGGAAACACAGTAGAGTAGAAGAGTGCCCTTTTGTCAAAAGCAGAATGTGTTTCTTGTAAGGCGAGCTAGCGTTTGTTTCCCAGTCATAAATGGAGTGGAATCACATGCAATTTCTGTTCCTACGTGCAAGAGTTGTTTTCTGGTAAGGAAAGTCACTACTGCGCTCCCATTGCCATACACAGGACAAATAGCACTCGCATCTGTTCCCCGCAAGTACAGTGTATTGGACTGAAGAGGAGCTACTGTTCTTGTCAGTTTCCTAAGCAGAGTTGAACTAGATATGGCCCGTGTGTAGGAAGCACAGTTCTTTGTTCTGAGCAAGCTCACTGTTCTGGCCCTATAGGAAACACAGTAGAGTAGAAGAGTGCTCTTTTCTCTAAAGCAGATTGTGTTTCTTGTAAGGCGAGCTAGCGTTTGTTTCCCAGTCCTAAATGGAGTTGAATCACATGCAGTTTCTGGTCCTATGAGCAAGAGTTGTTTTATGATAAGAATAGTCACTATTGCGCTGTCATTGCTATACACAGGACAAATAGCACTGGCTTCTGTTCCCAGCAGTACAGTGTATTGGACTGAAGAGGAGCTACTGTTCTTGTCAGGTTCCTAAGCAGAATTGAACTAGATATGGCTGTGTGTGTAGGAAGCACAGTTCTTTTGTTCTGAGAAAGCTCACTGTTCGGACAGCATAGGAAACACAGTAGAGTAGAAGAGTGCTCTTTTCTCAAAAGCAGAGTGTGTTTCTTGTAAGGCGAGCTAGCATTTGTTTTGCAGTCTTAAATGGAGTTGAATCACATGCAGTTTCTGGTCCTACGAACAAGAGTTGTTTTCTGGTAAGGAAAGTCACTATTGCGCTCCCATTGCCATACACAGGGCAAATAGCACTCGCGTCTGTTCCCAGCAAGTGCAGTGTATTGGACTGAAGAGGAGCTACTGTTCTTGTCAGTTTCCTAAGCAGAGTTGAACTACATATGGTCCTTGTGTGTAGGAAGCACAATTCTTTTGTTCTGAGCAAGCTCACTGTTTGCACCCCATAGGAAACACAGTAGCGTAGAAGAGTGCTCTTTTCTCTAAAGCAGAGTGTGTTTATTGTAAGGTGAGCTAGCGTTTGTTTCCCAGTCCTAAATGGAGTGGAATCACATGCAGTTTCTGTCCTACGAGCAAGAGTTTTTTTTATGGTAAGAATAGTCACTGTTGTTAAGCCATTGCCATACACAGGGCAAATAGCACTGGCGTCTGTTCCCAGCATGTACAGTGTATTGGACTGAATAGGTTCCACTGTTCTTGTCAGTTTCCTAAGCAGAGTTGAAGTAGATATGGCCCGTGTGTGTAGGAAGCACAGTTCTTTTGTTCTGATCAAGCTCTCAGTTCTGGCCCTATAGGAAACACAGTAGAGTAGAAGAGTGCTCTTTTCTCAAAAGCAGAGTGTGTTTCTTGTAAGGCGAGCTAGCGTTTGTTTCCCAGTCCAAAATGGAGTTGAGTCACATGCAGTTTTTGGTCCTATCAGCAAGAGTTGTTTTCTGGTAAGGAAAGTCACTATTGCGCTCCCTTTGCCATACACAGTGCAAATAGCTCTCGTGTCTGTTTCCAGCAAGTACAGTGTATTGGACTGAAGAGGAGCTACTGTTCTTGTCAGTTTCCTAAGCAGAGTTGAACTAGATATGGCCCGTGTGTGTAGGAAACACAGTTCTTTTGTTCTGAGCAAGCTCACTGTTCGGACCCCATAGGAAAAACAGTAGAGTAGAAGAGTGCTCTTTTCTCAAAAGCAGAGTGTGTTTCTTGTAAGGCGAGCTAGCGTTTGTTTCCCAGTCCTAAATGGAGTTGAATCACATGCAGTTTCTGGTCCTACGAGCAAGAGTTGTTTTCTGGTAAGGAAAGTCATTATTGCGCTCCCATTGCCATACATAGTGCATATAGCACTCGCGTCTGTTCCCAGCAAGTACAGTGTATTGGACTGAAGAGGAGCTACTGTACTTGTCAGTTTCCTAAGCAGAGTTGAACTAGATATGGCCCGTGTGTGTAGGAAGCACAGTTCTTTTGTTCTGAGCAAGCTCACTGTTCGGACAACATAGGAAACACTGTAGATTAGAAGAGTGCTCTTTTCTCAAAAGCAAAGTGTGTTTCTTGAAAGGCAAGCTAGTGTTTGTTTCCCAGTCAGAAATGGAATTGAATCCCGTGCAGTTTCTGGTCCTACGAGCAAGAGTTTTTTTCTGGTAATAAGAGTCACTATTGCGCTCCCGTTGTCATACACAGGGCAAATAGCACTGGTGACTGTTCCCAGCATGTGCAGTGTATTTGATTGAAGAGGGTATACTGTTCTTGTCAGTTTCCTAAGCTGAATTGTACTAGATATGGCCGTGTGTGTAGGAAGCACACTTCTTTTGTTCTGAGCAAGCTCACTGTTTTGGCCCTGTAGGAAACACAGTAGAGTAGAAGAGTGCTCTTTTCTCAAAAGCAGAGTGTGTTTCTTCTAAGGCGAGCTAGAGTTTGTTTCCCAGTCCTAAATGGAGTTGAATCACATGCAGTTTTTGGTCCTACGAGCTAGAGTTGTTTTCTGGTAAGGAAAGTCACTATTGAGATCCCATTGCCATACACAGTGCAAATAGCACTCGCGTCTGTTCCCAGCAAGTACACTGTATTGGACTGAAGATGAGCTACTGTTCTTCTCAGTTTCCTAAGCAGAGTTGAACTAGATATGGCCCGTGTGTGTAGGAAGCACAGTTCTTTTGTTCTGAGCAAGCTCACTATTCTGGCCCTATAGGAAACACAGTAGAGTAGAAGCGTGCTCTTTCCTCAAAAGCAGAGTGTGTTTCTTGTAAGGCGTGCTAGCGTTTGTTTCCCAGTCCTAAATTGAGTTGAATCCCATGCAGTTTCTGGTCCTAGGAGCAAGAGTTGTTTTCTGGTAAGACGAGTCACTATTGTGCTCCAATTGCCATACACAGTGCAAATAGCACTCGCGTCTCTTACCCGCAAGTACAGTGTATTGGACTGAAGAGGAGCTACTGTTCTTGTTAGTTTCCTAAGCAGAGTTGAACTAGATATGGTCGATGTGTGTAGGAAGCACAGTTCTTTTGTTTTGAGCAAGCTCACTGTTTGGACCCCATAGGAAACACAGTAGAGTAGAAGAGTGCTCTTTTCTCAGAAGCAGAGTGTGTTTCTTGTAAGACGAGCTAGCATTTGTTTCCCAGTCCTAAATGGCGTTGAATCACATGCAGTTTCTGGTCCTATGAGCAAGAGTATTTTTCTGGTAAGGAAAGTCACTATTGTGTTCCCATTGCCATACACAGGGCAAATAGCACTCGCGTCTGTTCCCAGCAAGTACAGTGTATTGGACTGAAGAGGAGCTACTGTTCTTGTCAGTCTCCTAAGCAGAGTTGAACTAGATATGGCCTGTGTGTCTAGGAAGCACAGTTCATTTGTTCTGAGCAAGCTCACTGTTCTGGCCCTATAGGAAACACAGTAGAGTAGAAGAGTGCTCTTTTCTCAAAAACAGAGTGTGTTTCTTGTAAGGCGAGCTAGAGTTTGTTTTCCAGTCCTAAATGGAGTTGAGTCACATGCAGTTTTTTGTGCTACGAGCAAGAGTTGTTTTCTGGTAAGGAAAGCCACTATTGCGCTCCCATTGCCATACACAGTGCAAATAGCACTCACGTCTGTTCCCAGCAAGTACAGTGTATTGGACTGAAGAGGAGCTACTGTTCTTGTCAGTCTCCTAAGCAGAGTTGAACTAGATATGGCCCGTGTGTCTAGGAAGCACAGTTCATTTGTTCTGAGCAAGCTCTCTGTTCTGGCCCTATAGGAAACAGAGTAGAATAGAAGAGTGCTCTTTTCTCTAAAGCAGATTGTGTTTCTAGTAAGGCGAGCTAGCGTTTTTCCCAGTCCTAAATGAAGTTGAATCACATACAATTTCTGGTCCTACAAGCAAGAGTTGTTTTATGATAAGAATAGTCACTATTGTGCTGCCATTGCCATACACTTGACAAATAACACTGGCGTCTGTTCCTAGCAGTACAGTTTATTGGACTAAAGAGGAGCTACTGTTCTTGTCAGGTTCCTAAGCAGAATTGAACTAGATATGTCTGTGTGTGTAGGAAGCACAGTTCTTTTTTTCTGAGAAAGCTCACTTTTCGGACCCCATAGGAAACACAGTAGTGTAGAAGAGTGCTCTTTTCTCTAAAGCAGAGTGTGTTTCTTGTAAGGCGAGCTAGCGTTTGTTTCCCAGACCTAAATGGAGTTGAGTCACATGCAGTTTTTTGTCCTACGAGCAAGAGTTGTTTTCTGGTAAGACAAGTCACTATTGTGCTCCAATTGCCATACACAGTGCAAATAGCACTCGCGTCTCTTACCCGCAAGTACAGTGTATTGGACTGAAGAGGAGCTACTGTTCTTGTCAGTTTCCTAAGCAGAGTTGAACTAGATATGGTCGATGTGTGTAGGAAGCACAGTTCTTGGTTCTGAGCAAGTTCACTGTTTGGACCCCATAGGAAACACAGTAGAGTAGAAGAGTGCTCTTTTCTCAGAAGCAGAGTGTGTTTCTTGTAAGACGAGCTAGCATTTGTTTCCCAGTCCTAAATGGCGTTGAATCACATGCAGTGTGTGGTCCTACGAGCAAGAGTTGTTTTCTGGTAAGGAAAGCCACTATTGTGCTCCCATTGCCATACACAGTGCAAATAGCACTCACGTCTGTTCCCAGCAAGTACAGTGTATTGGACTGAAGAGGAGCTACTGTTCTTGTCAGTCTCCTAAGCAGAGTTGAACTAGATATGGCCCGTGTGTCTAGGAAGCACAGTTCATTTGTTCTGAGCAAGCTCACTGTTCTGGCCCTATAGGAAACACAGTAGAGTAGAAGAGTGCTCTTTTCTCAAAAACAGAGTGTGTTTCTTGTAAGGCGAGCTAGAGTTTGTTTCCCAGTCCTAAATGGAGTTGAGTCACATGCAGTTTTTTGTGCTACGAGCAAGAGTTGTTTTCTGGTAAGACGAGTCACTATTGTGCTCCAAATGCCATACACAGTGCAAGTAGCACTCGCGTCTGTTCTCAGCAAGTAGAGTGTATCGAACTGAAGAGGAGCTACTGTTCTTGTCAGTTTCCTAAGCAGAGTTGAACTAGATATGGCCCGTGTGTGTAGGAGGCACAGTTATTATGTTCTGAGCAAACTCACTGTTCTGGCCCTATAGGAAACACAGTAGAGTTGAAGAGTGCTCTTTTCTCAAAAACAGAGTGTGTTTCTTGTAAGGCGAGCTAGAGTTTGTTTCCCAGTCCTAAATGGAGTTGAGTCACATGCAGTTTTTTGTGCTACGAGCAAGAGTTTTTTTCTGGTAAGACGAGTCACTATTGTGCTCCAATTGCCATACACAGTGCAAATAGCACTCGCGTCTCTTCCCCGCAAGTACAGTGTATTGGACTGAAGAGGAGCTACTGTTCTTGTCAGTTTCCTAAGCAGAATTGAACTAGATATGGCCATGTGTGTAGGAAGCACAGTTCTTTTCTTCTGAGTAAGCTCACTGTTTGGACCCCGTAGGAAACACAGTAGAGTAGAAGAGTGCCCTTTTGTCAAAAGCAGAATGTGTTTCTTGTAAGGCGAGCTAGCGTTTGTTTCCCAGTCATAAATGGAGTGGAATCACATGCAATTTCTGTTCCTACGTGCAAGAGTTGTTTTCTGGTAAGGAAAGTCACTACTGCGCTCCCATTGCCATACACAGGACAAATAGCACTCGCATCTGTTCCCCGCAAGTACAGTGTATTGGACTGAAGAGGAGCTACTGTTCTTGTCAGTTTCCTAAGCAGAGTTGAACTAGATATGGCCCGTGTGTAGGAAGCACAGTTCTTTGTTCTGAGCAAGCTCACTGTTCTGGCCCTATAGGAAACACAGTAGAGTAGAAGAGTGCTCTTTTCTCTAAAGCAGATTGTGTTTCTTGTAAGGCGAGCTAGCGTTTGTTTCCCAGTCCTAAATGGAGTTGAATCACATGCAGTTTCTGGTCCTATGAGCAAGAGTTGTTTTATGATAAGAATAGTCACTATTGCGCTGTCATTGCTATACACAGGACAAATAGCACTGGCTTCTGTTCCCAGCAGTACAGTGTATTGGACTGAAGAGGAGCTACTGTTCTTGTCAGGTTCCTAAGCAGAATTGAACTAGATATGGCTGTGTGTGTAGGAAGCACAGTTCTTTTGTTCTGAGAAAGCTCACTGTTCGGACAGCATAGGAAACACAGTAGAGTAGAAGAGTGCTCTTTTCTCAAAAGCAGAGTGTGTTTCTTGTAAGGCGAGCTAGCATTTGTTTTGCAGTCTTAAATGGAGTTGAATCACATGCAGTTTCTGGTCCTACGAACAAGAGTTGTTTTCTGGTAAGGAAAGTCACTATTGCGCTCCCATTGCCATACACAGGGCAAATAGCACTCGCGTCTGTTCCCAGCAAGTGCAGTGTATTGGACTGAAGAGGAGCTACTGTTCTTGTCAGTTTCCTAAGCAGAGTTGAACTACATATGGTCCTTGTGTGTAGGAAGCACAATTCTTTTGTTCTGAGCAAGCTCACTGTTTGCACCCCATAGGAAACACAGTAGCGTAGAAGAGTGCTCTTTTCTCTAAAGCAGAGTGTGTTTATTGTAAGGTGAGCTAGCGTTTGTTTCCCAGTCCTAAATGGAGTGGAATCACATGCAGTTTCTGTCCTACGAGCAAGAGTTTTTTTTATGGTAAGAATAGTCACTGTTGTTAAGCCATTGCCATACACAGGGCAAATAGCACTGGCGTCTGTTCCCAGCATGTACAGTGTATTGGACTGAATAGGTTCCACTGTTCTTGTCAGTTTCCTAAGCAGAGTTGAAGTAGATATGGCCCGTGTGTGTAGGAAGCACAGTTCTTTTGTTCTGATCAAGCTCTCAGTTCTGGCCCTATAGGAAACACAGTAGAGTAGAAGAGTGCTCTTTTCTCAAAAGCAGAGTGTGTTTCTTGTAAGGCGAGCTAGCGTTTGTTTCCCAGTCCAAAATGGAGTTGAGTCACATGCAGTTTTTGGTCCTATCAGCAAGAGTTGTTTTCTGGTAAGGAAAGTCACTATTGCGCTCCCTTTGCCATACACAGTGCAAATAGCTCTCGTGTCTGTTTCCAGCAAGTACAGTGTATTGGACTGAAGAGGAGCTACTGTTCTTGTCAGTTTCCTAAGCAGAGTTGAACTAGATATGGCCCGTGTGTGTAGGAAACACAGTTCTTTTGTTCTGAGCAAGCTCACTGTTCGGACCCCATAGGAAAAACAGTAGAGTAGAAGAGTGCTCTTTTCTCAAAAGCAGAGTGTGTTTCTTGTAAGGCGAGCTAGCGTTTGTTTCCCAGTCCTAAATGGAGTTGAATCACATGCAGTTTCTGGTCCTACGAGCAAGAGTTGTTTTCTGGTAAGGAAAGTCATTATTGCGCTCCCATTGCCATACATAGTGCATATAGCACTCGCGTCTGTTCCCAGCAAGTACAGTGTATTGGACTGAAGAGGAGCTACTGTACTTGTCAGTTTCCTAAGCAGAGTTGAACTAGATATGGCCCGTGTGTGTAGGAAGCACAGTTCTTTTGTTCTGAGCAAGCTCACTGTTCGGACAACATAGGAAACACTGTAGATTAGAAGAGTGCTCTTTTCTCAAAAGCAAAGTGTGTTTCTTGAAAGGCAAGCTAGTGTTTGTTTCCCAGTCAGAAATGGAATTGAATCCCGTGCAGTTTCTGGTCCTACGAGCAAGAGTTTTTTTCTGGTAATAAGAGTCACTATTGCGCTCCCGTTGTCATACACAGGGCAAATAGCACTGGTGACTGTTCCCAGCATGTGCAGTGTATTTGATTGAAGAGGGTATACTGTTCTTGTCAGTTTCCTAAGCTGAATTGTACTAGATATGGCCGTGTGTGTAGGAAGCACACTTCTTTTGTTCTGTGCAAGCTTACTGTTCTGCCCCTATAGGAAACTCAGTAGAGTAGAAGAGTGCTCTTTTCTCTAAAGCAGAGTGTGTTTCTTGTAAGGCGAGCTAGCATTTATTTCCCAGTTCTAAATGGAGTTGAATCACATGCAGTTTTTGTTCCTATGAGGAAGAGTTGTTTTCTGGTAAGACGAGTCACTATTGTGCTCCAATTGCCCTACACAGTGCAAATAGCACTCGCGTCTGTTCCCAGCAAGTACAGTGTATTGGACTGAAGAGGATCTACTGTTCTTGTCAGTTTCCTAAGCAGTGTTGAACTAGATATGGCCGTGTGTGTAGGAAGCACAGTTCTTTTGTTCTGAGCAAGCTCACTGTTTGGTCCCCATAGGAAACACAGTAGAGTAGAAGAGTTCTCTTTTCTCAAAAGCAGGGTGTGTTTCATGTGAGGCGAGCTAGCATTTGTTGCCCAGTCCTAAATGGAGTTGAATTACATGCAGTTTCTGGTCCTACGAGCAAGAATTGTTTTCTAGTAAGGAAAGTCACAATTGCGCTCCCATTGCCATACACAGTGCAAATAGCACTCGCGTCTGTTCCCAGCAAGTACAGTGTATCGGACTGAAGAGGAGCTACTGTTTTTGACAGTTTCCTAAGCAGAATTGAACTAGGTATGGCCGCATGTGTAGGAAGCACAGTTCTTTTGTTCAGAGCAAGCTCACTGTTCGGACCCCATAGGAAACACAATGGAGTAGAAGAGTGCTCTTTTCTCAAAAGCAGAGTGTGTTTCTTGTACGGCAAGCTAGCGTTTTTTTCCCAGTCCTAAATGGAGTTGAATCACATGCAGTTTCTGGTCCTACGAGCAAGAGTTGTTTTCTGGTAAGGAAAGTCACTATTGTGCTCCCATTGCCATACAAGTGCAAATAGCACTCGCATCTGTTCCCAGCAAGTACAGTGTATCAGACTGAAGAGGAGCTACTGTTCTTGTCAGGTTCCTAAGCAGAGTTGAACTAGATATAGCCCGTGTGTGTAGGAAGCACAGTTATAATGTTCTGAGCAAGCTCACTGTTCTGGCCCTGCAGGAAACAGAGTAGAGGAGAAGAGTGCTCTTTTCTCTAAAGCAGAGTGTGTTTCTTGTAAGGCGAGCTCGCGTTTGAGTCCCAGTCCTAAATGGAATTGAGTCACATGCAGTGTTTGGTCCTACGAGCAAGAGTTGTTTTCTACTAAGAAGAGTCACTATTGCGCCCCAAATGCCATACACAGTGCAAATAGCACTCGCGTCTGTTCCCAGCAAGTACAGTGTATTGGACTGAAGAGGAGCTACTGTTCTTCTCAGTTTCCTAAGCAGAGTTGAACTAGATATGGTCCATGTGTGTAGGAAGCACAGATCTTTTGTTCTGAGCAAGCTCACTGTTTGGACCCCTTAGGAAACGCAGTAGAGTAGAAGAGTGCTCTTTTCTAAAAAACAGAGTGTGTTTCTTGTAAGGCGAGCTAGCGTTTGTTTTGTAGTCCTAAATGGACTTGAATCACATGCAGTTTGTGGTCCTACGAGCAAGTGTGGTTTTCTGGTAAGAAGAGTCAATATTGCGCTCCCATTGTCATACACAGGGCAAATAGCACTGGCGTCGGTTCCCAGCATGTACAGTGTATTGGACTGAAGAGAATCTACTGTTCTTGTCAGGTTCCTAAGCAGAATTGAACTAGATATGGCCGTGTGTGTAGGAAGCACAGTTCTTTTGTTCTGAGCAACCTCACTGTTCGGACTCCATAGGAAACAATATAGAGTAGAAGAGTGCTCTTTTCTCAAAAGCAGATGTGTGTTTATTGTAAGGCGAGCTAGCATTTGTTTCCCAGTACAAAATGGATTTGAATCACATGCAGTTTCTGGTCCTACGAGCAAGAGTTGCTTTCTGGTAAGGAAAGTCCCTATTGTGCTCCCTTTGCCATACACAGTGCTAATAGCACTTGCGTCTGTTCCCAGCAAGTACAGTGTATTGGACTGAAGAGGAGCTACTGTTCTTGTCAGTTTCCTAAGCAGAGTTGAACCAGATATGGCCCGTGTGTGTAGGAAGCACAGTTCTTTTGTTCTGAGCAAGCTCACTGTTCGGAACCCATAGGAAATACAGTACAGAAGAAGAGTGCTCTTTTCTCATAAGCAGAGTGTGTTTCTTGTGAGGCGAGATAGCGTTTGTTTCCCAGTAGTAAATGGAGTTGAATCCCATGCAGTTTGTGGTCCTACGAGCAAGATTTGTTTTCTGGTAAGAAGAGTCACTATTTTGCTCCCATTGTCATACACAGGGCAAATAGCACTGGTGTCTGTTCCCAGGATGTACAGTGTATTGGACTTAGAGGATCTACTGTTTTTGTCAGTTTCCTAAGCAGAATTGAACTAGATATGGCCGTGTGTGTAGGAAGCACAGTTCTCTTGTTCTGATCAAGCTCAATGTTCTGGCACTATAGGAAACACAGTAGAGTAGAAGAGTGCTCTTTTCTGAAAAGCAGATAGTGTTTCTTGTAAGGCGAGCTAGTGTTTGTTTCCCAGTACTAAAAGGAGTTGAATCACATGCAGTTTCTGGCCATACGAGCAAGAGTTGTTTTCTGGTAAGGAAAGTCACTATTGCGCTCCCATTGCCATACATAGTGCAAATAGCACTCGCGTCTGTTCCCAGCATGTACAGTGTATTGGACTGAAAAGGATCTATTGTTCTTGTGAGTTTCCTAAGCAGAGTTGAACTAGATATGGCCCCTGTGTGTAGGAAGCACAGTTCTTTTGTTCTGAGCAAGTTCACTGTTCTGGCCCTATAGGAAACACAGTAGAGTAGAAGAGTGCTCTTTTCTCAAAAGGAGAGTGGTCTTCTTGTAAGGCAAGCTTGCGTTTCTTTCCCAGTCCTAAATGGAGTTGAGTCACATGCAGTTTCTGTTCCTACGAGCAAGAGTTGTTTTCTCGTAAGAAGAGTCACTATTGCGTTCCCATTGTCATACACAGGGCAAATAGCACTGGTGTCTGTTCCCAGCATGTGCAGTGTATTTGACTGAAGAGGGTATACTGTTCTTGTCAGTTTCGTAAGCTGAATTGAACTAGATATGGCCGTGTGTGTAGGAAGTACAGTTTTTTTTTTCTGAGCAAGCTCACTGTTCTGGCCCTATAGGAAACACAGTAGAGTAGAAGAGTGCTCTTTTCTCAAAAGCAGAGTGTGTTTCTTGTAAGGCGAGCTAGCGTTTGTTTCCCAGTCCTAAATGGAGTTGAATCACATACAGTCTGGTCCTACGAGCAAGAGTTGTTTTCTGATAAGAAGAGTCACTATTGCGCTCCCATTGCCATACACAGTGCAAATAGCACTGGCTTCTGTTCCCAGCAAGAACAGTGTATCGGACTGAAGAGGAGCTACTGTTCTTGTCAGTTTCCTAAGCAGAGTTGAACTAGATATGGCCCGTGTGTGCAGGAAACACAGTTCTTTTGTTCTGAGCAAGCTCACTGTTCGGACCCCATAGGAAACACAGTAGAGTAGAAGAGTGCTCTTTTCTCAAAAGCAGAGTGTGTTTCATGTAAGGCAAGCTAGCATTTGTTTCCCAGTCCTAAATGGAGTTGAATCACATGCAGTTTCTGGTCCTACGAGCAAGAGTTGTTTTCTGGTAGGAAAGTCACTATTGCGCTCCCATTGCAATACACAGTACAAATAGCACTCGCGTCGGTTCCCAGCAAGTACAGTGTATTGGACTGAAGAGGAGCGACTGTTCTTGTCAGTTTTCTAAGCAGAGTTGAACTAGATACAGCTCGTGTGTGTAGGAAGCACAGTTCTTTTGTTCTGAGCAAGCTCACTATTCGGTCCCCATAGGAAACACAGTAGAGTAGAAGAGTGCTCTTTTCTCAAAAGCAGAGTGTGTTTCTTATAAGGCGAGCTAGCATTTATTTCCCAGTTTTGAATGGAGTTGAATAACTTGCTGTTTCTGGTCCTACGAGCAAGAGTTGTTTTCTGGTAAGGAAAGTCACTATTGTGCTCCCATTGCCATACATAGTGCAAATAGCACTCGCGTCTGTTCCCAGCATGTACAGTGTATTGGACTGAAAAGGATCTATAGTTCTTGTCAGTTTCCTAAGCAGAATTGAACTAGATATGGCCGTGTATGTAGGAAGCACAGTTCTTTTGTTCTGAGTAAGCTCTCTGTTCTGGCCCTATAGGAAACACAGTAGAGTACAAGAGTGCTCTTTTCCCAAAAGCAGAGTGTGTTTCTGTAAGGCGAGCTAGCGTTTGTTTCCCAGTCCTAAATGGAGTTGAATCACATGCAATTTTTGGGTCTACCAGCAAGAGTTGTTTTCTGGTAAGGAAAGTCACTATTGCGCTCCCTTTGCCATACACAGTGCAAATAGCACTCGTGTCTGTTTCCAGCAAGTACAGTGTATTGGACTGAAGAGGAGCTACTGTTCCTGTCAGTTTCCTAAGCAGAGTTGAACTAGATATGGCCCGTGTGTGTAGGAAGCACAGTTCTTTTGTTCTGAGCAAGCTCATTGTTCGGACCCCATAGGAAACACAGTAGAGCAGAAGAGTGTTCTTTTCTCAAAAGCAGAGTGTGTTTCTTGTAAGGCGAGCTAGCGTTTGTTTCCCAGTCCTAAATGAGTTGAATCACATGCAGTTTTTGGTCCTACCAGCAAGAGCTTTTTTCTGGCATGGAAAGTCACTATTGCGCTCCCTTTGCCATACACAGTGCAAATAGCACTCGCGTCTGTTCCCAGCATGTACAGTGTATTGGACTGAAAAGGATCTATTGTTCTTGTCATTTTCCTAAGAGGAGTTGAACTAGATATGTCCCGTGTGTGTAGGAAACACAGCTCTTTTGTTCTGAGAAACCACACTGTGCAGACACCATAGGAAACACAGTAGAGTAGATGAGTGCTCTTTTCTCAAATTTAGAGTGTGTTTCTTGAAAGGCGAGCTAGTATTTGCTTCCCAGTCAGAAATGGAGTTGAATTCCATGCAGTTTCTGGTTCTCTGAGCAAGAGTTGTTTTCTGGTAAGAAGAGTGACTATTGCGCTCCCATTGTCATACACAGGGCAAATAGCACTGGCGTCTGTTCCCAGCATGTACAGTGTATTGAACTGAAGAGAATCTACTGTTCTTGTCAGTTTCCTAAGCAGAATTGAACTAGATATGGCCGTGGGTGTAGGAAGCACAGTTCTTTTGTTCTGAGCAAGCTCACTGTTCGGACCCCATAGGAAACACAATGGAGTAGAAGAGTGCTCTTTTCTCAAAAGCAGAGTTTGTTTTTGTAAGGCGAGCTAGCGTTTGTTTCCCAGTTCTAAATGGAGTTGAATCACATGCAATTTTTGGTCCTACGAGCAAGAGTTGTTTTCTGGTAAGAAGAGTCACTACTGCTGTCCCATTGTCATACACAGGGCAAATAGCACTGGCATCGGTTCCCAGCATGTACAATGTATTGAACTGAAGAGGATCTACTGTTCTTGTCAGGTTCCTAAGCAGAATTGAATTAGATATGGCCGTGTGTGTAGGAAGCACAGTTCTTTTGTTCTGAGCAAGCTCACTGTTCGGACCCCATAGGAAACAAAGTAGCGTAGAAGAGTGCTCTTTTCTCAAAAGCAGAGTGTGTTTCTTGGAAGGTGAGCTAGCGTTTGTTTCCCAGTCCTAAATGGAGTTGAGTCACATGCAGTTTGTGGTCCTATGAGCAAGAGTTGTTTTCTGGTAAGAAGAGTCACTATTGCGCTCCCATTGCCATACACAGGGCAAATAGCACACGCGTCTGTTCACAGCAAATACACTGTATTGGACTGAAGATGAGCTACTGTTCCTGTCAGTTTCCTAAGCAGAGTTGAATTAGATATGGCCCATGTGTATAGGAAGCACAGTTCTTTTGCTCTGAGCAAGCTCACTGTTCGGACCCCATAGGAAACACAGTAGAGTAGAAGAGTGCTCTTTTCTCAAAAGCAGAGTGTGTTTCTTGTAAGGCAAGCTAGTGTTTGTTTCCCAGTCAGAAATGGAATTGAATCCCGTGCAGTTTCTGGTCCTACGAGCAAGAGTTTTTTTCTGGTAATAAGAGTCACTATTGCGATCCCGTTGTCATACACAGGGCAAATAGCACTGGTGACTGTTCCCAGCATGTGCAGTGTATTTGATTGAAGAGGGTATACTGTTCTTGTCAGTTTCCTAAGCTGAATTGTACTAGATATGGCCGTGTGTGTAGGAAGCACACTTCTTTTGTTCTGTGCAAGCTTACTGTTCTGCCCCTATAGGAAACTCAGTAGAGTAGAAGAGTGCTCTTTTCTCTAAAGCAGAGTGTGTTTCTTGTAAGGCGAGCTAGCATTTATTTCCCAGTTCTAAATGGAGTTGAATGACATGCAGTTTTTGTTCCTATGAGGAAGAGTTGTTTTCTGGTAAGACGAGTCACTATTGTGCTCCAATTGCCCTACACAGTGCAAAAAGCACTCGCGTCTGTTCCCAGCAAGTACAGTGTATTGGACTGAAGAGGATCTACTGTTCTTGTCAGTTTCCTAAGCAGTGTTGAACTAGATATGGCCGTGTGTGTAGGAAGCACAGTTCTTTTGTTCTGAGCAAGCTCACTATTCGGTCCCCATAGAAAACACCGTAGAGTAGAAGAGTGCTCTTTTCTCAAAAGCAGAGTGTGTTTCTTATAAGGCGAGCTAGCATTTATTTCCCAGTTTTGAATGGAGTTGAATAACATGCTGTTTGTGGTCCCACGAGCTAGAGTTGTTTTCTGGTAAGGAAAGTCACTATTGCGCTCCCATTGACACACAGAGTGCAAAGAGGACTCGCGTCTGTTCCCATCAAGTACAGTGTATTGGACTGAAGAGGAGCTACTGTTCTTGTCAGTTTCCTAAGCAGAGTTGAACTAGATATGGCCCGTGTGTGTAGGTAGCCCAGTTCTTTTGTTCTGAGCAAGCTCACTGTTTTGGCCCTATAGGAAACACAGTAGAGTAGAAGAGTGCTCTTTTCTCAAAAGCAGAGTGTGTTCCTTGTAAGGCGAGCTAGCGTTTGTTTCCCAGTCCTAAATGGAGTTGAATCCCATGCAGTTTCTGGTCCTACGAGCAAGAGTTGTTTTCTGGAAAGAAGAGTCACTATTGAACTCCCATTGTCATACACAGGGCAAATAGCACTGGCGTCTGTTCCCAGCAAGTACAGTGTATTGGACTGAAGAGGAGCTACTGTTCTTGTCAGTTTCCTAAGCAGAGTTGAACTAGATATAGCCCGTGTGTGTAGGAAGCACAGTTCTTTTGTTCTGAGCAAGCTCACTGTTTGGACCCCAAAGGAAACACAGTAGAGTAGAAGAGTGCTCTTTTCTCAAAAGCAGAGTGTGTTTCTTATAATGCGAGCTAGCGTTTGTTTCGCAGTCCTAAATGGAGTTGAATCACATGCAGTTTGTGGTCCTATGAGCAAGAGATGTTTTATGGTAAGAAGAGTCACTATTGCTGTCCCATTGCCATACACATTGCAAATAGCACTAGCATCTGTCCCCTGCATGTACAGTGTATTGGACTGAAAAGGATCTACTGTTCTTGTCAGTTTCCTAAGCAGAATTGAACTGGATATGGCCCGTGTGTGTAGGAAGCACAATTCTTTTGTTCTGAGCAAGGTCACTGTTCAGACCCCATAGGAATCACTGTAGAGTAGAAGAGTGCTCTTCTCTCAAAAGCAGAGTGTGTTTCTTGTAAGGCGAGCTAGCGTTTCTTTCGCAGTCCTAAATGGAGTTGAATCCCATGCAGTTTCTGGTCCTACGAGCAAGAGTTGTTTTCTGGTAAGAAGAGTCACTATTGCGCTCCCATTGACATACACAGGGCAAATAGCACTGGCGTCTGTTCCCAGCATGTACAGTGTGTTGGACTGAAGAGGAGATACTGTTCTTGTCAGTTTCCTAAGCAGAGTTGAACTAGATAGCGTCGGTGTGTGTAGGAAGCACAGTTCTTTTGTTCTGAGCAAGCTCACTATTCTGGCCCTACAAAAAACACATTAGACTAGAAGAGTGCTCTTTTCTCAAAAGCAGAGTGTGTTTCTTGTAAGGCGAGCTAGTGTTTGTTTCCCAGTCCTAAATGGAGTTGAATCACATGCAGTTTCTGGTCCTACGAGCAAGAGTTGTTTTCTGGTAAGAAGAGTCACTATTGTGCTCCCATTGTCATATACAGGGCAAATAGCACTGGCGTCTGTTCCCAACAAGTACAGTGTATGGGATGGAAGAGGATCTACTGTTCTTGTCAGTTTCTTAAGCAGAATTGAACTAGATATGTCCGTGTGTGTAGGAAGCACAGTTCTTTTGTTCTGAGCAAGCTCACTGTTTTGGCCCTGTAGGAAACACAGTAGAGTAGAAGAGTGCTCTTTTCTCAAAAGCAGAGTGTGTTTCTTCTAAGGCGAGCTAGAGTTTGTTTCCCAGTCCTAAATGGAGTTGAATCACATGCAGTTTTTGGTCCTACGAGCTAGAGTTGTTTTCTGGTAAGGAAAGTCACTATTGAGATCCCATTGCCATACACAGTGCAAATAGCACTCGCGTCTGTTCCCAGCAAGTACACTGTATTGGACTGAAGATGAGCTACTGTTCTTCTCAGTTTCCTAAGCAGAGTTGAACTAGATATGGCCCCTGTGTGTAGGAAGCACAGTTCTTTTGTTCTGAGCAAGCTCACTATTCTGGCCCTACAAAAAACACATTAGACTAGAAGAGTGCTCTTTTCTCAAAAGCAGAGTGTGTTTATTGTAAGGCGAGCTAGCGTTTGTTTCCCAGTTATATATAGAGTTGAATCACATGCAGTGTCTGGTCCTATGAGCAAGAGTTGTTTTCTGGTAAGAAGAGTCACTATTGCGCTCCCATTATCATACACAGGGCAAATAGCACTGGCGTCTGTTCCCAGCATGTACAGTGTATTGGACTGAAGAGGAGCTACTGTTCTTGTCAGTTTCCTAAGCAGAGTTGAACTAGATACAGCCCGTGTGTGTAGGAAGCACAGTTCTTTTGTTCTGAGCAAGCTCACTATTCTGGCCCTATAGGAAACACAGTAGAGTAGAAGAGTGCTCTTTTCTCTAAAGCAGAGTGTTTTTCTTGTAAAGCGAGCTAGCGTTTGTTTCCCAGTCCTAAATGGAGTTGAATCACATGCAGTTTTTGGTCCTACAAGCAAGAGTAGTTTTCTGGTAAGAAGAGTCACTATTGTGCTCCCATTGTCATACACAGGGCAAATAGCACTGGCGTCTGTTCCCAGCAAGTAAAGTGTATGGGACGGAAGAGGATCTACTGTTCTTGTCAGTTTCCAAAGCAGAATTGACCTAGATATGGCGCGTGTGTGTAGGAAGCACAGTTCTTTTGTTCTGAGCAAGCTCACTATTCTGGCCCTATAGGAAACACAGTAGAGTAGAAGAGTGCTCTTTTCTGAGAAGCAGAGTGTGTTTCGTGTAAGGCGAGCTAGCGTTTGTTTCCCAGTCCTAAATGGAGTTGAATCCCATGCAGTTTCTGGTCCTACGAGCAAGAGTTGTTTTCTGGTAATAAGAGTCACTATTGTGCTCCCATTGTCATATACAGGGCAAATAGCACTGGCGTCTGTTCCCAGCAAGTACAGTGTATGGGATGGAAGAGGATCTACTGTTCTTGTCAGTTTCTTAAGCAGAATTGAACTAGATATGGCCGTGTGTGTAGGAAGCACAGTTCTTTTGTTCTGAGTAAGCTCTCTGTTCTGGCCCTATAGGAAACACAGTAGAGTACAAGAGTGCTCTTTTCCCAAAAGCAGAGTGTGTTTCTGTAAGGCGAGCTAGCGTTTGTTTCCCAGTCCTAAATGGAGTTGAATCACATGCAATTTTTGGGTCTACCAGCAAGAGTTGTTTTCTGGTAAGGAAAGTCACTATTGCGCTCCCTTTGCCATACACAGTGCAAATAGCACTCGTGTCTGTTTCCAGCAAGTACAGTGTATTGGACTGAAGAGGAGCTACTGTTCCTGTCAGTTTCCTAAGCAGAGTTGAACTAGATATGGCCCGTGTGTGTAGGAAGCACAGTTCTTTTGTTCTGAGCAAGCTCATTGTTCGGACCCCATAGGAAACACAGTAGAGCAGAAGAGTGTTCTTTTCTCAAAAGCAGAGTGTGTTTCTTGTAAGGCGAGCTAGCGTTTGTTTCCCAGTCCTAAATGAGTTGAATCACATGCAGTTTTTGGTCCTACCAGCAAGAGCTTTTTTCTGGCATGGAAAGTCACTATTGCGCTCCCTTTGCCATACACAGTGCAAATAGCACTCGCGTCTGTTCCCAGCATGTACAGTGTATTGGACTGAAAAGGATCTATTGTTCTTGTCATTTTCCTAAGAGGAGTTGAACTAGATATGTCCCGTGTGTGTAGGAAACACAGCTCTTTTGTTCTGAGAAACCACACTGTGCAGACACCATAGGAAACACAGTAGAGTAGATGAGTGCTCTTTTCTCAAAATTAGAGTGTGTTTCTTGAAAGGCGAGCTAGTATTTGCTTCCCAGTCAGAAATGGAGTTGAATTCCATGCAGTTTCTGGTTCTCTGAGCAAGAGTTGTTTTCTGGTAAGAAGAGTGACTATTGCGCTCCCATTGTCATACACAGAGCAAATAGCACTGGCGTCTGTTCCCAGCATGTACAGTGTATTGGACTGAAGAGAATCTACTGTTCTTGTCAGTTTCCTAAGCAGAATTGAACTAGATATGGCCGTGGGTGTAGGAAGCACAGTTCTTTTGTTCTGAGCAAGCTCACTGTTCGGACCCCATAGGAAACACAATGGAGTAGAAGAGTGCTCTTTTCTCAAAAGCAGAGTTTGTTTTTGTAAGGCGAGCTAGCGTTTGTTTCCCAGTTCTAAATGGAGTTGAATCACATGCAATTTTTGGTCCTACGAGCAAGAGTTGTTTTCTGGTAAGAAGAGTCACTATTGTGCTCCCATTGTCATACACAGGGCAAATAGCACTGGCATCGGTTCCCAGCATGTACAATGTATTGAACTGAAGAGGATCTACTGTTCTTGTCAGGTTCCTAAGCAGAATTGAATTAGATATGGCCGTGTGTGTAGGAAGCACAGTTCTTTTGTTCTGAGCAAGCTCACTGTTCGGACCCCATAGGAAAGAAAGTAGCGTAGAAGAGTGCTCTTTTCTCAAAAGCAGAGTGTGTTTCTTGGAAGGTGAGCTAGCGTTTGTTTCCCTGTCCTAAATGGAGTTGAGTCACATGCAGTTTGTGGTCCTATGAGCAAGAGTTGTTTTCTGGTAAGAAGAGTCACTATTGCGCTCCCATTGCCATACACAGGGCAAATAGCACACGCGTCTGTTCACAGCAAATACACTGTATTGGACTGAAGATGAGCTACTGTTCCTGTCAGTTTCCTAAGCAGAGTTGAATTAGATATGGCCCATGTGTATAGGAAGCACAGTTCTTTTGCTCTGAGCAAGCTCACTGTTCGGACCCCATAGGAAACACAGTAGAGTAGAAGAGTGCTCTTTACTCAAAAGCAGAGTGTGTTTCTTGTAAGGCAAGCTAGTGTTTGTTTCCCAGTCAGAAATGGAATTGAATCCCGTGCAGTTTCTGGTCCTACGAGCAAGAGTTTTTTTCTGGTAATAAGAGTCACTATTGCGATCCCGTTGTCATACACAGGGCAAATAGCACTGGTGACTATTCCCAGCATGTGCAGTGTATTTGATTGAAGAGGGTATACTGTTCTTGTCAGTTTCCTAAGCTGAATTGTACTAGATATGGCCGTGTGTGTAGGAAGCACACTTCTTTTGTTCTGTGCAAGCTTACTGTTCTGCCCCTATAGGAAACTCAGTAGAGTAGAAGAGTGCTCTTTTCTCTAAAGCAGAGTGTGTTTCTTGTAAGGCGAGCTAGCATTTATTTCCCAGTTCTAAATGGAGTTGAATGACATGCAGTTTTTGTTCCTATGAGGAAGAGTTGTTTTCTGGTAAGACGAGTCACTATTGTGCTCCAATTGCCCTACACAGTGCAAAAAGCACTCGCGTCTGTTCCCAGCAAGTACAGTGTATTGGACTGAAGAGGATCTACTGTTCTTGTCAGTTTCCTAAGCAGTGTTGAACTAGAAATGGCCGTGTGTGTAGGAAGCAAAGTTCTTTTGTTCTGAGCAAGCTCACTATTCGGTCCCCATAGGAAACACCGTAGAGTAGAAGAGTGCTCTTTTCTCAAAAGCAGAGTGTGTTTCTTATAAGGCGAGCTAGCATTTATTTCCCAGTTTTGAATGGAGTTGAATAACATGCTGTTTCTGGTCCCACGAGCTAGAGTTGTTTTCTGGTAAGGAAAGTCAATATTGCGCTCCCATTGACACACAGAGTGCAAAGAGGACTCGCGTCTGTTCCCATCAAGTACAGTGTATTGGACTGAAGAGGAGCTACTGTTCTTGTCAGTTTCCTAAGCAGAGTTGAACTAGATATGGCCCGTGTGTGTAGGTAGCCCAGTTCTTTTGTTCTGAGCAAGCTCACTGTTTTGGCCCTATAGGAAACACAGTAGAGTAGAAGAGTGCTCTTTTCTCAAAAGCAGAGTGTGTTCCTTGTAAGGCGAGCTTGCGTTTGTTTCCCAGTCCTAAATGGAGTTGAATCCCATGCAGTTTCTGGTCCTACGAGCAAGAGTTGTTTTCTGGAAAGAAGAGTCACTATTGAACTCCCATTGTCATACACAGGGCAAATAGCACTGGCGTCTGTTCCCAGCAAGTACAGTGTATTGGACTGAAGAGGAGCTACTGTTCTTGTCAGTTTCCTAAGCAGAGTTGAACTAGATATAGCCCGTGTGTGTAGGAAGCACAGTTCTTTTGTTCTGAGCAAGCTCACTGTTTGGACCCCAAAGAAAACACAGTAGAGTAGAAGAGTGCTCTTTTCTCAAAAGCAGAGTGTGTTTCTTATAAGGCGAGCTAGCGTTTGTTTCGCAGTCCTAAATGGAGTTGAATCACATGCAGTTTGTGGTCCTATGAGCAAGAGATGTTTTATGGTAAGAAGAGTCACTATTGCTGTCCCATTGCCATACACATTGCAAATAGCACTAGCATCTGTCCCCTGCATGTACAGTGTATTGGACTGAAAAGGATCTACTGTTCTTGTCAGTTTCCTAAGCAGAATTGAACTGGATATGGCCCGTGTGTGTAGGAAGCACAGTTCTTTTGTTCTGAGCAAGGTCACTGTTCAGACCCCATAGGAATCACTGTAGAGTAGAAGAGTGCTCTTTTCTCAAAAGCAGAGTGTGTTTCTTGTAAGGCGAGCTAGCGTTTCTTTCGCAGTCCTAAATGGAGTTGAATCCCATGCAGTTTCTGGTCCTACGAGCAAGAGTTGTTTTCTGGTAAGAAGAGTCACTATTGCGCTCCCATTGACATACACAGGGCAAATAGCACTGGCGTCTGTTCCCAGCATGTACAGTGTATTGGACTGAAGAGGAGCTACTGTTCTTGTCAGTTTCCTAAGCAGAGTTGAACTAGATACAGCCCGTGTGTGTAGGAAGCACAGTTCTTTTGTTCTGAGCAAGCTCACTATTCTGGCCCTATAGGAAACACAGTAGAGTAGAAGAGTGCTCTTTTCTCTAAAGCAGAGTGTTTTTCTTGTAAAGCGAGCTAGCGTTTGTTTCCCAGTCCTAAATGGAGTTGAATCACATGCAGTTTTTGGTCCTACAAGCAAGAGTAGTTTTCTGGTAAGAAGAGTCACTATTGTGCTCCCATTGTCATACACAGGGCAAATAGCACTGGCGTCTGTTCCCAGCAAGTAAAGTGTATGGGACGGAAGAGGATCTACTGTTCTTGTCAGTTTCCAAAGCAGAATTGACCTAGATATGGCGCGTGTGTGTAGGAAGCACAGTTCTTTTGTTCTGAGCAAGCTCACTATTCTGGCCCTATAGGAAACACAGTAGAGTAGAAGAGTGCTCTTTTCTGAGAAGCAGAGTGTGTTTCGTGTAAGGCGAGCTAGCGTTTGTTTCCCAGTCCTAAATGGAGTTGAATCCCATGCAGTTTCTGGTCCTACGAGCAAGAGTTGTTTTCTGGTAATAAGAGTCACTATTGTGCTCCCATTGTCATATACAGGGCAAATAGCACTGGCGTCTGTTCCCAGCAAGTACAGTGTATGGGATGGAAGAGGATCTACTGTTCTTGTCAGTTTCTTAAGCAGAATTGAACTAGATATGGCCGTGTGTGTAGGAAGCACAGTTCTTTTGTTCTGAGTAAGCTCTCTGTTCTGGCCCTATAGGAAACACAGTAGAGTACAAGAGTGCTCTTTTCCCAAAAGCAGAGTGTGTTTCTGTAAGGCGAGCTAGCGTTTGTTTCCCAGTCCTAAATGGAGTTGAATCACATGCAATTTTTGGGTCTACCAGCAAGAGTTGTTTTCTGGTAAGGAAAGTCACTATTGTGCTCCCTTTGCCATACACAGTGCAAATAGCACTCGTGTCTGTTTCCAGCAAGTACAGTGTATTGGACTGAAGAGGAGCTACTGTTCCTGTCAGTTTCCTAAGCAGAGTTGAACTAGATATGGCCCGTGTGTGTAGGAAGCACAGTTCTTTTGTTCTGAGCAAGCTCATTGTTCGGACCCCATAGGAAACACAGTAGAGCAGAAGAGTGTTCTTTTCTCAAAAGCAGAGTGTGTTTCTTGTAAGGCGAGCTAGCGTTTGTTTCCCAGTCCTAAATGAGTTGAATCACATGCAGTTTTTGGTCCTACCAGCAAGAGCTTTTTTCTGGCATGGAAAGTCACTATTGCGCTCCCTTTGCCATACACAGTGCAAATAGCACTCGCGTCTGTTCCCAGCATGTACAGTGTATTGGACTGAAAAGGATCTATTGTTCTTGTCATTTTCCTAAGAGGAGTTGAACTAGATATGTCCCGTGTGTGTAGGAAACACAGCTCTTTTGTTCTGAGAAACCACACTGTGCAGACACCATAGGAAACACAGTAGAGTAGATGAGTGCTCTTTTCTCAAAATTAGAGTGTGTTTCTTGAAAGGCGAGCTAGTATTTGCTTCCCAGTCAGAAATGGAGTTGAATTCCATGCAGTTTCTGGTTCTCTGAGCAAGAGTTGTTTTCTGGTAAGAAGAGTGACTATTGCGCTCCCATTGTCATACACAGAGCAAATAGCACTGGCGTCTGTTCCCAGCATGTACAGTGTATTGGACTGAAGAGAATCTACTGTTCTTGTCAGTTTCCTAAGCAGAATTGAACTAGATATGGCCGTGGGTGTAGGAAGCACAGTTCTTTTGTTCTGAGCAAGCTCACTGTTCGGACCCCATAGGAAACACAATGGAGTAGAAGAGTGCTCTTTTCTCAAAAGCAGAGTTTGTTTTTGTAAGGCGAGCTAGCGTTTGTTTCCCAGTTCTAAATGGAGTTGAATCACATGCAATTTTTGGTCCTACGAGCAAGAGTTGTTTTCTGGTAAGAAGAGTCACTATTGCTGTCCCATTGTCATACACAGGGCAAATAGCACTGGCATCGGTTCCCAGCATGTACAATGTATTGAACTGAAGAGGATCTACTGTTCTTGTCAGGTTCCTAAGCAGAATTGAATTAGATATGGCCGTGTGTGTAGGAAGCACAGTTCTTTTGTTCTGAGCAAGCTCACTGTTCGGACCCCATAGGAAAGAAAGTAGCGTAGAAGAGTGCTCTTTTCTCAAAAGCAGAGTGTGTTTCTTGGAAGGTGAGCTAGCGTTTGTTTCCCTGTCCTAAATGGAGTTGAGTCACATGCAGTTTGTGGTCCTATGAGCAAGAGTTGTTTTCTGGTAAGAAGAGTCACTATTGCGCTCCCATTGCCATACACAGGGCAAATAGCACACGCGTCTGTTCACAGCAAATACACTGTATTGGACTGAAGATGAGCTACTGTTCCTGTCAGTTTCCTAAGCAGAGTTGAATTAGATATGGCCCATGTGTATAGGAAGCACAGTTCTTTTGCTCTGAGCAAGCTCACTGTTCGGACCCCATAGGAAACACAGTAGAGTAGAAGAGTGCTCTTTACTCAAAAGCAGAGTGTGTTTCTTGTAAGGCAAGCTAGTGTTTGTTTCCCAGTCAGAAATGGAATTGAATCCCGTGCAGTTTCTGGTCCTACGAGCAAGAGTTTTTTTCTGGTAATAAGAGTCACTATTGCGATCCCGTTGTCATACACAGGGCAAATAGCACTGGTGACTATTCCCAGCATGTGCAGTGTATTTGATTGAAGAGGGTATACTGTTCTTGTCAGTTTCCTAAGCTGAATTGTACTAGATATGGCCGTGTGTGTAGGAAGCACACTTCTTTTGTTCTGTGCAAGCTTACTGTTCTGCCCCTATAGGAAACTCAGTAGAGTAGAAGAGTGCTCTTTTCTCTAAAGCAGAGTGTGTTTCTTGTAAGGCGAGCTAGCATTTATTTCCCAGTTCTAAATGGAGTTGAATGACATGCAGTTTTTGTTCCTATGAGGAAGAGTTGTTTTCTGGTAAGACGAGTCACTATTGTGCTCCAATTGCCCTACACAGTGCAAAAAGCACTCGCGTCTGTTCCCAGCAAGTACAGTGTATTGGACTGAAGAGGATCTACTGTTCTTGTCAGTTTCCTAAGCAGTGTTGAACTAGAAATGGCCGTGTGTGTAGGAAGCACAGTTCTTTTGTTCTGAGCAAGCTCACTATTCGGTCCCCATAGGAAACACCGTAGAGTAGAAGAGTGCTCTTTTCTCAAAAGCAGAGTGTGTTTCTTATAAGGCGAGCTAGCATTTATTTCCCAGTTTTGAATGGAGTTGAATAACATGCTGTTTCTGGTCCCACGAGCTAGAGTTGTTTTCTGGTAAGGAAAGTCAATATTGCGCTCCCATTGACACACAGAGTGCAAAGAGGACTCGCGTCTGTTCCCATCAAGTACAGTGTATTGGACTGAAGAGGAGCTACTGTTCTTGTCAGTTTCCTAAGCAGAGTTGAACTAGATATGGCCCGTGTGTGTAGGTAGCCCAGTTCTTTTGTTCTGAGCAAGCTCACTGTTTTGGCCCTATAGGAAACACAGTAGAGTAGAAGAGTGCTCTTTTCTCAAAAGCAGAGTGTGTTCCTTGTAAGGCGAGCTTGCGTTTGTTTCCCAGTCCTAAATGGAGTTGAATCCCATGCAGTTTCTGGTCCTACGAGCAAGAGTTGTTTTCTGGAAAGAAGAGTCACTATTGAACTCCCATTGTCATACACAGGGCAAATAGCACTGGCGTCTGTTCCCAGCAAGTACAGTGTATTGGACTGAAGAGGAGCTACTGTTCTTGTCAGTTTCCTAAGCAGAGTTGAACTAGATATAGCCCGTGTGTGTAGGAAGCACAGTTCTTTTGTTCTGAGCAAGCTCACTGTTTGGACCCCAAAGGAAACACAGTAGAGTAGAAGAGTGCTCTTTTCTCAAAAGCAGAGTGTGTTTCTTATAAGGCGAGCTAGCGTTTGTTTCGCAGTCCTAAATGGAGTTGAATCACATGCAGTTTGTGGTCCTATGAGCAAGAGATGTTTTATGGTAAGAAGAGTCACTATTGCTGTCCCATTGCCATACACATTGCAAATAGCACTAGCATCTGTCCCCTGCATGTACAGTGTATTGGACTGAAAAGGATCTACTGTTCTTGTCAGTTTCCTAAGCAGAATTGAACTGGATATGGCCCGTGTGTGTAGGAAGCACAGTTCTTTTGTTCTGAGCAAGGTCACTGTTCAGACCCCATAGGAATCACTGTAGAGTAGAAGAGTGCTCTTTTCTCAAAAGCAGAGTGTGTTTCTTGTAAGGCGAGCTAGCGTTTCTTTCGCAGTCCTAAATGGAGTTGAATCCCATGCAGTTTCTGGTCCTACGAGCAAGAGTTGTTTTCTGGTAAGAAGAGTCACTATTGCGCTCCCATTGACATACACAGGGCAAATAGCACTGGCGTCTGTTCCCAGCATGTACAGTGTATTGGACTGAAGAGGAGCTACTGTTCTTGTCAGTTTCCTAAGCAGAGTTGAACTAGATACAGCCCGTGTGTGTAGGAAGCACAGTTCTTTTGTTCTGAGCAAGCTCACTATTCTGGCCCTATAGGAAACACAGTAGAGTAGAAGAGTGCTCTTTTCTCTAAAGCAGAGTGTTTTTCTTGTAAAGCGAGCTAGCGTTTGTTTCCCAGTCCTAAATGGAGTTGAATCACATGCAGTTTTTGGTCCTACAAGCAAGAGTAGTTTTCTGGTAAGAAGAGTCACTATTGTGCTCCCATTGTCATACACAGGGCAAATAGCACTGGCGTCTGTTCCCAGCAAGTAAAGTGTATGGGACGGAAGAGGATCTACTGTTCTTGTCAGTTTCCAAAGCAGAATTGACCTAGATATGGCGCGTGTGTGTAGGAAGCACAGTTCTTTTGTTCTGAGCAAGCTCACTATTCTGGCCCTATAGGAAACACAGTAGAGTAGAAGAGTGCTCTTTTCTGAGAAGCAGAGTGTGTTTCGTGTAAGGCGAGCTAGCGTTTGTTTCCCAGTCCTAAATGGAGTTGAATCCCATGCAGTTTCTGGTCCTACGAGCAAGAGTTGTTTTCTGGTAATAAGAGTCACTATTGTGCTCCCATTGTCATATACAGGGCAAATAGCACTGGCGTCTGTTCCCAGCAAGTACAGTGTATGGGATGGAAGAGGATCTACTGTTCTTGTCAGTTTCTTAAGCAGAATTGAACTAGATATGGCCGTGTGTGTAGGAAGCACAGTTCTTTTGTTCTGAGTAAGCTCTCTGTTCTGGCCCTATAGGAAACACAGTAGAGTACAAGAGTGCTCTTTTCCCAAAAGCAGAGTGTGTTTCTGTAAGGCGAGCTAGCGTTTGTTTCCCAGTCCTAAATGGAGTTGAATCACATGCAATTTTTGGGTCTACCAGCAAGAGTTGTTTTCTGGTAAGGAAAGTCACTATTGCGCTCCCTTTGCCATACACAGTGCAAATAGCACTCGTGTCTGTTTCCAGCAAGTACAGTGTATTGGACTGAAGAGGAGCTACTGTTCCTGTCAGTTTCCTAAGCAGAGTTGAACTAGATATGGCCCGTGTGTGTAGGAAGCACAGTTCTTTTGTTCTGAGCAAGCTCATTGTTCGGACCCCATAGGAAACACAGTAGAGCAGAAGAGTGTTCTTTTCTCAAAAGCAGAGTGTGTTTCTTGTAAGGCGAGCTAGCGTTTGTTTCCCAGTCCTAAATGAGTTGAATCACATGCAGTTTTTGGTCCTACCAGCAAGAGCTTTTTTCTGGCATGGAAAGTCACTATTGCGCTCCCTTTGCCATACACAGTGCAAATAGCACTCGCGTCTGTTCCCAGCATGTACAGTGTATTGGACTGAAAAGGATCTATTGTTCTTGTCATTTTCCTAAGAGGAGTTGAACTAGATATGTCCCGTGTGTGTAGGAAACACAGCTCTTTTGTTCTGAGAAACCACACTGTGCAGACACCATAGGAAACACAGTAGAGTAGATGAGTGCTCTTTTCTCAAAATTAGAGTGTGTTTCTTGAAAGGCGAGCTAGTATTTGCTTCCCAGTCAGAAATGGAGTTGAATTCCATGCAGTTTCTGGTTCTCTGAGCAAGAGTTGTTTTCTGGTAAGAAGAGTGACTATTGCGCTCCCATTGTCATACACAGAGCAAATAGCACTGGCGTCTGTTCCCAGCATGTACAGTGTATTGGACTGAAGAGAATCTACTGTTCTTGTCAGTTTCCTAAGCAGAATTGAACTAGATATGGCCGTGGGTGTAGGAAGCACAGTTCTTTTGTTCTGAGCAAGCTCACTGTTCGGACCCCATAGGAAACACAATGGAGTAGAAGAGTGCTCTTTTCTCAAAAGCAGAGTTTGTTTTTGTAAGGCGAGCTAGCGTTTGTTTCCCAGTTCTAAATGGAGTTGAATCACATGCAATTTTTGGTCCTACGAGCAAGAGTTGTTTTCTGGTAAGAAGAGTCACTATTGTGCTCCCATTGTCATACACAGGGCAAATAGCACTGGCATCGGTTCCCAGCATGTACAATGTATTGAACTGAAGAGGATCTACTGTTCTTGTCAGGTTCCTAAGCAGAATTGAATTAGATATGGCCGTGTGTGTAGGAAGCACAGTTCTTTTGTTCTGAGCAAGCTCACTGTTCGGACCCCATAGGAAAGAAAGTAGCGTAGAAGAGTGCTCTTTTCTCAAAAGCAGAGTGTGTTTCTTGGAAGGTGAGCTAGCGTTTGTTTCCCTGTCCTAAATGGAGTTGAGTCACATGCAGTTTGTGGTCCTATGAGCAAGAGTTGTTTTCTGGTAAGAAGAGTCACTATTGCGCTCCCATTGCCATACACAGGGCAAATAGCACACGCGTCTGTTCACAGCAAATACACTGTATTGGACTGAAGATGAGCTACTGTTCCTGTCAGTTTCCTAAGCAGAGTTGAATTAGATATGGCCCATGTGTATAGGAAGCACAGTTCTTTTGCTCTGAGCAAGCTCACTGTTCGGACCCCATAGGAAACACAGTAGAGTAGAAGAGTGCTCTTTACTCAAAAGCAGAGTGTGTTTCTTGTAAGGCAAGCTAGTGTTTGTTTCCCAGTCAGAAATGGAATTGAATCCCGTGCAGTTTCTGGTCCTACGAGCAAGAGTTTTTTTCTGGTAATAAGAGTCACTATTGCGATCCCGTTGTCATACACAGGGCAAATAGCACTGGTGACTATTCCCAGCATGTGCAGTGTATTTGATTGAAGAGGGTATACTGTTCTTGTCAGTTTCCTAAGCTGAATTGTACTAGATATGGCCGTGTGTGTAGGAAGCACACTTCTTTTGTTCTGTGCAAGCTTACTGTTCTGCCCCTATAGGAAACTCAGTAGAGTAGAAGAGTGCTCTTTTCTCTAAAGCAGAGTGTGTTTCTTGTAAGGCGAGCTAGCATTTATTTCCCAGTTCTAAATGGAGTTGAATGACATGCAGTTTTTGTTCCTATGAGGAAGAGTTGTTTTCTGGTAAGACGAGTCACTATTGTGCTCCAATTGCCCTACACAGTGCAAAAAGCACTCGCGTCTGTTCCCAGCAAGTACAGTGTATTGGACTGAAGAGGATCTACTGTTCTTGTCAGTTTCCTAAGCAGTGTTGAACTAGAAATGGCCGTGTGTGTAGGAAGCACAGTTCTTTTGTTCTGAGCAAGCTCACTATTCGGTCCCCATAGGAAACACCGTAGAGTAGAAGAGTGCTCTTTTCTCAAAAGCAGAGTGTGTTTCTTATAAGGCGAGCTAGCATTTATTTCCCAGTTTTGAATGGAGTTGAATAACATGCTGTTTCTGGTCCCACGAGCTAGAGTTGTTTTCTGGTAAGGAAAGTCAATATTGCGCTCCCATTGACACACAGAGTGCAAAGAGGACTCGCGTCTGTTCCCATCAAGTACAGTGTATTGGACTGAAGAGGAGCTACTGTTCTTGTCAGTTTCCTAAGCAGAGTTGAACTAGATATGGCCCGTGTGTGTAGGTAGCCCAGTTCTTTTGTTCTGAGCAAGCTCACTGTTTTGGCCCTATAGGAAACACAGTAGAGTAGAAGAGTGCTCTTTTCTCAAAAGCAGAGTGTGTTCCTTGTAAGGCGAGCTTGCGTTTGTTTCCCAGTCCTAAATGGAGTTGAATCCCATGCAGTTTCTGGTCCTACGAGCAAGAGTTGTTTTCTGGAAAGAAGAGTCACTATTGAACTCCCATTGTCATACACAGGGCAAATAGCACTGGCGTCTGTTCCCAGCAAGTACAGTGTATTGGACTGAAGAGGAGCTACTGTTCTTGTCAGTTTCCTAAGCAGAGTTGAACTAGATATAGCCCGTGTGTGTAGGAAGCACAGTTCTTTTGTTCTGAGCAAGCTCACTGTTTGGACCCCAAAGAAAACACAGTAGAGTAGAAGAGTGCTCTTTTCTCAAAAGCAGAGTGTGTTTCTTATAAGGCGAGCTAGCGTTTGTTTCGCAGTCCTAAATGGAGTTGAATCACATGCAGTTTGTGGTCCTATGAGCAAGAGATGTTTTATGGTAAGAAGAGTCACTATTGCTGTCCCATTGCCATACACATTGCAAATAGCACTAGCATCTGTCCCCTGCATGTACAGTGTATTGGACTGAAAAGGATCTACTGTTCTTGTCAGTTTCCTAAGCAGAATTGAACTGGATATGGCCCGTGTGTGTAGGAAGCACAGTTCTTTTGTTCTGAGCAAGGTCACTGTTCAGACCCCATAGGAATCACTGTAGAGTAGAAGAGTGCTCTTTTCTCAAAAGCAGAGTGTGTTTCTTGTAAGGCGAGCTAGCGTTTCTTTCGCAGTCCTAAATGGAGTTGAATACCATGCAGTTTCTGGTCCTACGAGCAAGAGTTGTTTTCTGGTAAGAAGAGTCACTATTGCGCTCCCATTGACATACACAGGGCAAATAGCACTGGCGTCTGTTCCCAGCATGTACAGTGTATTGGACTGAAGAGGAGCTACTGTTCTTGTCAGTTTCCTAAGCAGAGTTGAACTAGATACAGCCCGTGTGTGTAGGAAGCACAGTTCTTTTGTTCTGAGCAAGCTCACTATTCTGGCCCTATAGGAAACACAGTAGAGTAGAAGAGTGCTCTTTTCTCTAAAGCAGAGTGTTTTTCTTGTAAAGCGAGCTAGCGTTTGTTTCCCAGTCCTAAATGGAGTTGAATCACATGCAGTTTTTGGTCCTACAAGCAAGAGTAGTTTTCTGGTAAGAAGAGTCACTATTGTGCTCCCATTGTCATACACAGGGCAAATAGCACTGGCGTCTGTTCCCAGCAAGTAAAGTGTATGGGACGGAAGAGGATCTACTGTTCTTGTCAGTTTCCAAAGCAGAATTGACCTAGATATGGCGCGTGTGTGTAGGAAGCACAGTTCTTTTGTTCTGAGCAAGCTCACTATTCTGGCCCTATAGGAAACACAGTAGAGTAGAAGAGTGCTCTTTTCTGAGAAGCAGAGTGTGTTTCGTGTAAGGCGAGCTAGCGTTTGTTTCCCAGTCCTAAATGGAGTTGAATCCCATGCAGTTTCTGGTCCTACGAGCAAGAGTTGTTTTCTGGTAATAAGAGTCACTATTGTGCTCCCATTGTCATATACAGGGCAAATAGCACTGGCGTCTGTTCCCAGCAAGTACAGTGTATGGGATGGAAGAGGATCTACTGTTCTTGTCAGTTTCTTAAGCAGAATTGAACTAGATATGGCCGTGTGTGTAGGAAGCACAGTTCTTTTGTTCTGAGTAAGCTCTCTGTTCTGGCCCTATAGGAAACACAGTAGAGTACAAGAGTGCTCTTTTCCCAAAAGCAGAGTGTGTTTCTGTAAGGCGAGCTAGCGTTTGTTTCCCAGTCCTAAATGGAGTTGAATCACATGCAATTTTTGGGTCTACCAGCAAGAGTTGTTTTCTGGTAAGGAAAGTCACTATTGCGCTCCCTTTGCCATACACAGTGCAAATAGCACTCGTGTCTGTTTCCAGCAAGTACAGTGTATTGGACTGAAGAGGAGCTACTGTTCCTGTCAGTTTCCTAAGCAGAGTTGAACTAGATATGGCCCGTGTGTGTAGGAAGCACAGTTCTTTTGTTCTGAGCAAGCTCATTGTTCGGACCCCATAGGAAACACAGTAGAGCAGAAGAGTGTTCTTTTCTCAAAAGCAGAGTGTGTTTCTTGTAAGGCGAGCTAGCGTTTGTTTCCCAGTCCTAAATGAGTTGAATCACATGCAGTTTTTGGTCCTACCAGCAAGAGCTTTTTTCTGGCATGGAAAGTCACTATTGCGCTCCCTTTGCCATACACAGTGCAAATAGCACTCGCGTCTGTTCCCAGCATGTACAGTGTATTGGACTGAAAAGGATCTATTGTTCTTGTCATTTTCCTAAGAGGAGTTGAACTAGATATGTCCCGTGTGTGTAGGAAACACAGCTCTTTTGTTCTGAGAAACCACACTGTGCAGACACCATAGGAAACACAGTAGAGTAGATGAGTGCTCTTTTCTCAAAATTAGAGTGTGTTTCTTGAAAGGCGAGCTAGTATTTGCTTCCCAGTCAGAAATGGAGTTGAATTCCATGCAGTTTCTGGTTCTCTGAGCAAGAGTTGTTTTCTGGTAAGAAGAGTGACTATTGCGCTCCCATTGTCATACACAGAGCAAATAGCACTGGCGTCTGTTCCCAGCATGTACAGTGTATTGGACTGAAGAGAATCTACTGTTCTTGTCAGTTTCCTAAGCAGAATTGAACTAGATATGGCCGTGGGTGTAGGAAGCACAGTTCTTTTGTTCTGAGCAAGCTCACTGTTCGGACCCCATAGGAAACACAATGGAGTAGAAGAGTGCTCTTTTCTCAAAAGCAGAGTTTGTTTTTGTAAGGCGAGCTAGCGTTTGTTTCCCAGTTCTAAATGGAGTTGAATCACATGCAATTTTTGGTCCTACGAGCAAGAGTTGTTTTCTGGTAAGAAGAGTCACTATTGCTGTCCCATTGTCATACACAGGGCAAATAGCACTGGCATCGGTTCCCAGCATGTACAATGTATTGAACTGAAGAGGATCTACTGTTCTTGTCAGGTTCCTAAGCAGAATTGAATTAGATATGGCCGTGTGTGTAGGAAGCACAGTTCTTTTGTTCTGAGCAAGCTCACTGTTCGGACCCCATAGGAAAGAAAGTAGCGTAGAAGAGTGCTCTTTTCTCAAAAGCAGAGTGTGTTTCTTGGAAGGTGAGCTAGCGTTTGTTTCCCTGTCCTAAATGGAGTTGAGTCACATGCAGTTTGTGGTCCTATGAGCAAGAGTTGTTTTCTGGTAAGAAGAGTCACTATTGCGCTCCCATTGCCATACACAGGGCAAATAGCACACGCGTCTGTTCACAGCAAATACACTGTATTGGACTGAAGATGAGCTACTGTTCCTGTCAGTTTCCTAAGCAGAGTTGAATTAGATATGGCCCATGTGTATAGGAAGCACAGTTCTTTTGCTCTGAGCAAGCACACTGTTCGGACCCCATAGGAAACACAGTAGAGTAGAAGAGTGCTCTTTACTCAAAAGCAGAGTGTGTTTCTTGTAAGGCAAGCTAGTGTTTGTTTCCCAGTCAGAAATGGAATTGAATCCCGTGCAGTTTCTGGTCCTACGAGCAAGAGTTTTTTTCTGGTAATAAGAGTCACTATTGCGATCCCGTTGTCATACACAGGGCAAATAGCACTGGTGACTATTCCCAGCATGTGCAGTGTATTTGATTGAAGAGGGTATACTGTTCTTGTCAGTTTCCTAAGCTGAATTGTACTAGATATGGCCGTGTGTGTAGGAAGCACACTTCTTTTGTTCTGTGCAAGCTTACTGTTCTGCCCCTATAGGAAACTCAGTAGAGTAGAAGAGTGCTCTTTTCTCTAAAGCAGAGTGTGTTTCTTGTAAGGCGAGCTAGCATTTATTTCCCAGTTCTAAATGGAGTTGAATGACATGCAGTTTTTGTTCCTATGAGGAAGAGTTGTTTTCTGGTAAGACGAGTCACTATTGTGCTCCAATTGCCCTACACAGTGCAAAAAGCACTCGCGTCTGTTCCCAGCAAGTACAGTGTATTGGACTGAAGAGGATCTACTGTTCTTGTCAGTTTCCTAAGCAGTGTTGAACTAGAAATGGCCGTGTGTGTAGGAAGCACAGTTCTTTTGTTCTGAGCAAGCTCACTATTCGGTCCCCATAGGAAACACCGTAGAGTAGAAGAGTGCTCTTTTCTCAAAAGCAGAGTGTGTTTCTTATAAGGCGAGCTAGCATTTATTTCCCAGTTTTGAATGGAGTTGAATAACATGCTGTTTCTGGTCCCACGAGCTAGAGTTGTTTTCTGGTAAGGAAAGTCAATATTGCGCTCCTATTGACACACAGAGTGCAAAGAGGACTCGCGTCTGTTCCCATCAAGTACAGTGTATTGGACTGAAGAGGAGCTACTGTTCTTGTCAGTTTCCTAAGCAGAGTTGAACTAGATATGGCCCGTGTGTGTAGGTAGCCCAGTTCTTTTGTTCTGAGCAAGCTCACTGTTTTGGCCCTATAGGAAACACAGTAGAGTAGAAGAGTGCTCTTTTCTCAAAAGCAGAGTGTGTTCCTTGTAAGGCGAGCTAGCATTTGTTTCCCAGTCCTAAATGGAGTTGAATCCCATGCAGTTTCTGGTCCTACGAGCAAGAGTTGTTTTCTGGAAAGAAGAGTCACTATTGAACTCCCATTGTCATACACAGGGCAAATAGCACTGGCGTCTGTTCCCAGCAAGTACAGTGTATTGGACTGAAGAGGAGCTACTGTTCTTGTCAGTTTCCTAAGCAGAGTTGAACTAGATATAGCCCGTGTGTGTAGGAAGCACAGTTCTTTTGTTCTGAGCAAGCTCACTGTTTGGACCCCAAAGAAAACACAGTAGAGTAGAAGAGTGCTCTTTTCTCAAAAGCAGAGTGTGTTTCTTATAAGGCGAGCTAGCGTTTGTTTCGCAGTCCTAAATGGAGCTGAATCACATGCAGTTTGTGGTCCTATGAGCAAGAGATGTTTTATGGTAAGAAGAGTCACTATTGCTGTCCCATTGCCATACACATTGCAAATAGCACTAGCATCTGTCCCCTGCATGTACAGTGTATTGGACTGAAAAGGATCTACTGTTCTTGTCAGTTTCCTAAGCAGAATTGAACTGGATATGGCCCGTGTGTGTAGGAAGCACAGTTCTTTTGTTCTGAGCATGGTCACTGTTCAGACCCCATAGGAATCACTGTAGAGTAGAAGAGTGCTCTTTTCTCAAAAGCAGAGTGTGTTTCTTGTAAGGCGAGCTAGCGTTTCTTTCGCAGTCCTAAATGGAGTTGAATCCCATGCAGTTTCTGGTCCTACGAGCAAGAGTTGTTTTCTGGTAAGAAGAGTCACTATTGCGCTCCCATTGACATACACAGGGCAAATAGCACTGGCGTCTGTTCCCAGCATGTACAGTGTATTGGACTGAAGAGGAGATACTGTTCTTGTCAGTTTCCTAAGCAGAGTTGAACTAGATATAGTCGGTGTGTGTAGGAAGCACAGTTCTTTTGTTCTGAGCAAGCTCACTATTCTGGCCCTACAAAAAACACATTAGACTAGAAGAGTGCTCTTTTCTTAAAAGCAGAGTGTGTTTCTTGTAAGGCGAGCTAGTGTTTGTTTCCCAGTCCTAAATGGAGTTGAATCACATGCAGTTTCTGGTCCTACGAGCAAGAGTTGTTTTCTGGTAAGAAGAGTCACTATTGTGCTCCCATTGTCATATACAGGGCAAATAGCACTGGCGTCTGTTCCCAACAAGTACAGTGTATGGGATGGAAGAGGATCTACTGTTCTTGTCAGTTTCTTAAGCAGAATTGAACTAGATATGTCCGTGTGTGTAGGAAGCACAGTTCTTTTGTTCTGAGCAAGCTCACTGTTTTGGCCCTGTAGGAAACACAGTAGAGTAGAAGAGTGCTCTTTTCTCAAAAGCAGAGTGTGTTTCTTCTAAGGCGAGCTAGAGTTTGTTTCCCAGTCCTAAATGGAGTTGAATCACATGCAGTTTTTGGTCCTACGAGCTAGAGTTGTTTTCTGGTAAGGAAAGTCACTATTGAGATCCCATTGCCATACACAGTGCAAATAGCACTCGCGTCTGTTCCCAGCAAGTACACTGTATTGGACTGAAGATGAGCTACTGTTCTTCTCAGTTTCCTAAGCAGAGTTGAACTAGATATGGCCCCTGTGTGTAGGAAGCACAGTTCTTTTGTTCTGAGCAAGCTCACTATTCTGGCCCTACAAAAAACACATTAGACTAGAAGAGTGCTCTTTTCTCAAAAGCAGAGTGTGTTTATTGTAAGGCGAGCTAGCGTTTGTTTCCCAGTTATATATAGAGTTGAATCACATGCAGTGTCTGGTCCTATGAGCAAGAGTTGTTTTCTGGTAAGAAGACTCACTATTGCGCTCCCATTATCATACACAGGGCAAATAGCACTGGCGTCTGTTCCCAGCATGTACAGTGTATTGGACTGAAGAGGAGCTACTGTTCTTGTCAGTTTCCTAAGCAGAGTTGAACTAGATACAGCCCGTGTGTGTAGGAAGCACAGTTCTTTTGTTCTGAGCAAGCTCACTATTCTGGCCCTATAGGAAACACAGTAGAGTAGAAGAGTGCTCTTTTCTCTAAAGCAGAGTGTTTTTCTTGTAAAGCGAGCTAGCGTTTGTTTCCCAGTCCTAAATGGAGTTGAATCACATGCAGTTTTTGGTCCTACAAGCAAGAGTAGTTTTCTGGTAAGAAGAGTCACTATTGTGCTCCCATTGTCATACACAGGGCAAATAGCACTGGCGTCTGTTCCCAGCAAGTAAAGTGTATGGGACGGAAGAGGATCTACTGTTCTTGTCAGTTTCCAAAGCAGAATTGACCTAGATATGGCGCGTGTGTGTAGGAAGCACAGTTCTTTTATTCTGAGCAAGCTCACTATTCTGGCCCTATAGGAAACACAGTAGAGTAGAAGAGTGCTCTTTTCTGAGAAGCAGAGTGTGTTTCTTGTAAGGCGAGCTAGCGTTTGTTTCCCAGTCCTAAATGGAGTTGAATCCCATGCAGTTTCTGGTCCTATGAGCAAGAGTTGTTTTCTGGTAATAAGAGTCACTATTGTGCTCCCATTGTCATATACAGGGCAAATAGCACTGGCGTCTGTTCCCAGCAAGTACAGTGTATGGGATGGAAGAGGATCTACTGTTCTTGTCAGTTTCTTAAGCAGAATTGAACTAGATATGGCCGTGTGTGTAGGAAGCACAGTTCTTTTGTTCTGAGCAAGCTCACTGTTTTGGCCCTGTAGGAAACACAGTAGAGTAGAAGAGTGCTCTTTTCTCAAAAGCAGAGTGTGTTTCTTCTAAGGCGAGCTAGAGTTTGTTTCCCAGTCCTAAATGGAGTTGAATCACATGCAGTTTTTGGTCCTACGAGCTAGAGTTGTTTTCTGGTAAGGAAAGTCACTATTGAGATCCCATTGCCATACACAGTGCAAATAGCACTCGCGTCTGTTCCCAGCAAGTACACTGTATTGGACTGAAGATGAGCTACTGTTCTTCTCAGTTTCCTAAGCAGAGTTGAACTAGATATGGCCCCTGTGTGTAGGAAGCACAGTTCTTTTGTTCTGAGCAAGCTCACTATTCTGGCCCTATAGGAAACACAGTAGAGTAGAAGCGTGCTCTTTTCTCAAAAGCAGAGTGTGTTTCTTGTAAGGCGCGCTAGCGTTTGTTTCCCAGTCCTAAATTGAGTTGAATCCCATGCAGTTTCTGGTCCTACGAGCAAGAGTTGTTTTCTGGAAGAAGAGTCACTATTGAACTCCCATTGTCATACACAGGGCAAATAGCACTGGCGTCTGTTCCCAGCAAGTACAGTGTATTGGACTGAAGAGGAGCTACTGTTCTTGTCAGTTTCCTAAGCAGAGTTGAACTAGATATAGCCCGTGTGTGTAGGAAGCACAGTTCTTTTGTTCTGAGCAAGCTCACTATTTGGACCCCAAAGGAAACACAGTAGAGTAGAAGAGTGCTCTTTTCTCAAAAGCAGAGTGTGTTTCTTATAAGGCGAGCTAGCATTTATTTCGCAGTCCTAAATGGAGTTGAATCACATGCAGTTTGTAGTCCTATGAGCAAGAGATGTTTTATGGTAAGAAGAGTCACTATTGCTGTCCCATTGTCATACACATTGCAAATAGCACTAGCATCTGTCCCCTGCATGTACAGTGTATTGGACTGAAAAGGATCTACTGTTCTTGTCAGTTTCCTAAGCAGAATTGAACTGGAAATGGCCCGTGTGTGTAGGAAGCACAGTTCTTTTGTTCTGAGCAAGCTCACTGTTCAGACCCCATAGGAATCACTGTAGAGTAGAAGAGTGCTCTTTTCTCAAAAGCAGAGTGTGTTTCTTGTAAGGCGCGCTAGCGTTTGTTTCCCAGTCCTAAATGGAGTTGAATCCCATGCAGTTTCTGGTCCTACGAGCAAGAGTTGTTTTCTGGTAAAAAGAGTCACTATTGCGCTCCCATTGACATACACAGGGCAAATAGCACTGGCATCTGTTCCCAGCATGTACAGTGTATTGGACTGAAGAGGAGCTACTGTTCTTGTCAGTTTCCTAAGCAGAGTTGAACTAGATAGAGTCGGTGTGTGTAGGAAGCACAGTTCATTTGTTCTGAGCAAGCTCACTATTCTGGCCCTACAAAAAACACATTAGACTAGAAGAGTGCTCTTTTCTCAAAAGCAGAGTGTGTTTATTGTAAGGCGAGCTAGCGTTTGTTTCCCAGTTATAAATAGAGTTGAATCACATGCAGTGTCTGGTCCTATGAGCAAGAGTTGATTTCTGGTAAGAAGAGTCACTATTGCGCTCCCATTATCATACACAGGGCAAATAGCACTGGCGTCTGTTCCCAGCATGTACAGTGTATTGGACTGAAGAGGAGCAACTGTTCTTGTCTGTTTCCTAAGCAGAGTTGAACTAGATATAGCCCGTGTGTGTAGGAAGCACAGTTCTTTTCTACTGTAAGCTCACTGATCGAACCCATAGGAAACACAGTAGAGTAGAAGAGTGCCCTTTTCTCAAAAACAGAGTGTGTTTCTTGTAAGGCGAGCTAGCATTTGTTTCCCAGTCCTAAATGGAGTTGAATCACATGCAGTTTCTGGTCCTACGAGCAAGAGTTGTTTTCCATTAAGAAGAGTCACTATTGTGCTCCCATTGTCATACACAGGGCAAATTGCACTGGCGTCTGTTCCCAGCATATACAGTTTTTTGTACTGAAAATGATCTACTGTTCTTGTCAGTTTCCTAAGCAGAATTGAACTAGATATGGCCATGTGTGTAGGAAGCACAGTTCTTTTGTTCTGAGCAAGCTCACTGTTCTGGCCCTATAGAAAACACAGTAGAGTAGAAGAGTGATCTTTTCTCAAAAGCAGAGTGTGTTTCTTGTAAGGTGAGCTAGCGTTTGTTTCCCAGTCCTAAATGGAGTTGAATCACATGCAGTTTTTGATCCTACGAGCAAGAGTTGTTTTCTGGTAAGGAAAGTCACTATTGCGCTCCCATTGCCATACACAGTGCAAATAGAACTCGCCTCTGTTCCCAGCAAGTACAGTGTATTGGACTGAAGAGGAGCTACTGTTCTTGTCAGTTTCCTAAGCAGAGTTGAACTAGATATGGCCCCTGTGTGTAGGAAGCAAAGTTCTTTTGTTCTGAGCAAGCTGACTGTTCGGACCCCATAGGAAACACAGTAGAGTAGAAGAGTGCTCTTTTCTCAAAGCAGAGTGTGTTTCTTGTAAGGCGAACTAGTGCTTGTTTCCCAGTCTGAAATGGAGTTGAATCCCATGCAGTTTCTGGTCCTACGAGCAAGAGATGTTAACTGGTAAGAAGAGTCACTATTGCCCTCCCATTGCCATATACAGTGCTAATAGCTCTCGCGTTTTTCCCAGCAAGTACAGTGTATTGGACTGAAGAGGAGCTACTGTTCTTGTCAGTTTCCTAAGCGGAGTTAAACTAGATATAACCCGTGTGTAGGAAGAACAGTTCTTTTGTTCTGAGCAAGCTCACTATTCTGGCCCTACAGGAAACACAGTAGAGTAGAAGAGTGCTCTTTTCTGAGAAGCAGAGTGTGTTACTTGTAAGGCAATCTAGCATTTGTTTCCCAGTCCTAAATGGAGTTGAATCCCATGCAGTTTCTGGTCCTACGAGCAAGAGTTTTTTTTCTGGTAAGACGAGTCACTATTGCACTCCCATTGTCATACACAGGGCAAATAGCACTGGCGTCTGTTCCCAGCAAGTAAAGTGTATGGGACGGAAGAGGATCTACTGTTCTTGTCAGTTTCCTAAGCAGAATTGACCTAGATATGGCGCGTGTGTGTAGGAAGCACAGTTCTTTTGTTCTGAGCAAGCTCACTATTCTGGCCCTATAGGAAACACAGTGGAGTAGAAGAGTGCTCTTTTCTGAGAAGAAGAGTGTGTTTCTTGTAAGGCGAGCTAGCGTTTGTTTCCCAGTCCTAAATGGAGTTGAATCCCATGCAGTTTCTGGTCCTACGAGCAAGAGTTGTTTTCTGGTAAGAAGAGTCACTATTGCACTCCCATTGTCATACACAGGGCAAATAGCACTGGCGTCTGTTCCCAGCATGAACAGTGTATTGGACTGAAGAGGAGCTACTGTTCTTGTCAGTTTCCTAAGTAGAATTGAACTTGATATGGCCATGAGTGTAGGAAGCACAGTTCTTTTGTTCTGAGGAAGCTCACTCTTTTGGCCATATAGAAAACACAGTAGAGTAGAAGAGTGCTCTATTCTCAAAAGCAGAGTGTGTTTCTTGTAAGGTGAGCTAGTGTTTGTTTCCCAGTCCTAAATGGAGTTGAATCACATGCAGTTTCTGGTCCTACGAGCAAGAGTTGTTTTCTGGTAAGAAGAGTCACTATTGCGCTCCCATTGACATACACAGGGCAAATAGCACTGGCATCTGTTCCCAGCATGTACAGTGTATTGGACTGAAGAAGAGCTACTGTTCTTGTCAGTTTCCTATGCAGAGTTAAACTAGATATATTCGGTTTGTGTAGGAAGCACAGTTCTTTTGTTCTGAGCAAGCTCACTATTCTGGCCCAACAAAAAACACATTAGACTAGAAGAGTGCTCTTTTCTCAAAAGCAGAGTGTGTTTTTTGTAAGGCGAGCTAGCGTTTGTTTCCCAGTTATAAATGGAGTTGAATCACATGCAGTGTCTGGTCCTACGAGCAAGAGTTGTTTTCTGGTAAGAAGAGTCACTATTGCGCTGCCATTATCATACACAGGGCAAATAGCACTGGCGTCTGTTCCCAGCATATACAGTGTATGGGACTGAAGAGGAGCTACTGTTCTTGTCAGTTTCCTAAGCAGAGTTGAACTAGATATATCCCCTGTGTAGGAAGCACAGTTCTTTTGTTCTGAGCAAGCTCACTATTCTGGCCCTATAGGAAACACAGTAGAGTAGAAGAGTGCTCTTTTCTCAAAAGCAGAGTGTGTTTTTTGTAAGGCGACCTCGCGTTTGTTTCCCAGTCCTAAATAGAGTTGAATCACATGCAGTTTTTGGTCCCACGAGCTAGAGTTGTTTTCTGGTAAGGAAAGTCACTATTGCGCTCCCATTGACACACAGAGTGCAAAGAGGACTCGCATCTGTTCCCATCAAGTACAGTGTATTGGACTGAAGAGGAGCTACTGTTCTTGTCAGTTTCCTAAGCAGAGTTGAACTAGATATGGCCCGTGTGTGTAGGAAGCCCAGTTCTTTGGTTCTGAGCAAGCTCACTGTTTTGGCCCTATAGGAAACACAGTAGAGTAGAAGAGTGCTCTTTTCTCAAAAGCAGAGTGTGTTTCTTGTGAGGCGAGCTAGCGTTTGTTTCCCAGTCCTAAATGCAGTTGAATCCCATGCAGTTTCTGGTTATACGAGCAAGAGTTGTTTTCTGGTAAGAAGAGTCACTATTGCACTCCCATTGTCATACACAGGGCAAATAGCACTGGCGTCTGTTCCCAGCATGAACAGTGTATTGGACTGAAGAGGAGCTACTGTTCTTGTCAGTTTCCTAAGCAGAATTGAACTTGATATGGCCATGAGTGTAGGAAGCACAGTTCTTTTGTTCTGAGGAAGCTCACTCTTTTGGCCATATAGGAAACACAGTAGAGTAGAAGAGTGCTCTGTTCTCAAAAGCAGAGTGTGTTTCTTGTAAGGAGAGCTAGCGTTTGTTTCCCAGTCCTAAATGGAGTTGAATCACATGCAGTTTCTGGTCCTATGAGCAAGAGTTGTTTTCTGGTAAGAAGAGTCACCATTGCGCTCCCATTGACATACACAGGGCAAATAGCACTGGCATCTGTTCCCAGCATGTACAGTGTATTGGACTGAAGAGGAGCTACTGTTCTTGTCAGTTTCCTATGCAGAGTTGAACTAGATATTGTCGGTTTGTGTAGGAAGCACAGTTCTTTTGTTCTGAGCAAGCTCACTATTCTGGCCCAACAAAAAACACATTAGACTAGAAGAGTGCTCTTTTTTCAAAAGCAGAGTGTGTTTTTTGTAAGGTGAGCTAGCGTTTGTTTCCCAGTTATAAATGGAGTTGAATCACATGCAGTGTCTGGTCCTACGAGCAAGAGTTGTTTTCTGGTAAGAAGAGTCACTATTGCGCTGCCATTATCATACACAGGGCAAATAGCACTGGCGTCTGTTCCCAGCATGTACAGTGTATGGGACTGAAGAGGAGCTACTGTTCTTGTCAGTTTCCTAAGCAGAGTTGAACTAGATATATCCCCTGTGTAGGAAGCACAGTTCTTTTGTTCTGAGCAAGCTCACTATTCTGGCCCTATAGGAAACACAGTAGAGTAGAAGAGTGCTCTTTTCTCAAAAGCAGAGTGTGTTTCTTGTAAGGCGAGCTAGCGTTTGTTTCCCAGTCCTAAATTGAGTTGAATCACATGCAGTTTTTGGTCCCACGAGCTAGAGTTGTTTTCTGGTAAGGAAAGTCACTATTGCGCTCCCATTGACACACAGAGTGCAAAGAGGACTCGCATCTGTTCCCATCAAGTACAGTGTATTGGACTGAAGAGGAGCTACTGGTCTCGTCAGTTTCCTAAGCAGAGTTGAACTAGATATGGCCCGTGTGTGTAGGAAGCCCAGTTCTTTTGTTCTGAGCAAGCTCACTGTTTTGGCCCTATAGGAAACAGAGTGGAGTAGAAGAGTGCTCTTTTCTCAAAAGCAGAGTGTGTTTCTTGTAAGGCGAACTAGTGCTCGTTTCCCAGTCTTAAATGGAGTTGAATCCCATGCAGTTTCTGGTCCTATGAGCAAGAGATGTTAACTGGTAAGAAGAGTCACTATTGCGCTCCCATTATCATACACAGGGCAAATAGCACTGGCGTCTGTTCCCAGCATGTACAGTGTATTGGACTGAAGAGGAGCTACTGTTCTTCTCAGTTTCCTAAGCAGAGTTGTACTAGATATAGCCCGTGTGTGTAGGAAGCACAGTTCTTTTTTTCTGAGCAAGCTAACTATTCTGGCCCTATAGGAAACACAGTAGAGTTGAAGACTGCTCTTTTCTCAAAAGCAGAGTGTTTTTTTTGTAAAGCAGCTAGCGTTTGTTTCCCAGTCCTAAATGGAGTTGAATCACATGCAGTTTCTGGTCCTACGAGCTAGAGTTGTTTTCTGGTAAGGAAAGTCACTATTGAGCTCCCATTGCCATACATAGTGCAAATAGTACTAGCGTGTGTTCCCAGCAAGTACACTGTATTGGACTGAAGATGAGCTACTGTTCTTCTCAGTTTCCTAAGCAGAGTTGAACTAGATATGGCCCCTGTGTGTAGGAAGCACAGTTCTTTTGTTCTGAGCAAGCTCACTATTCTGGCCCTATAGGAAACACAGTAGAGTAGAAGAGTGTTCTTTTCTAAAAAGCAGAGTGTGTTTCTTGTAAGGCGAGCTAGCGTTTGGTTCCCAGTCCTAAATGGAGTTGAATCACATGCAGTTTCTGGTCCTACGAGCTAGAGTAGTTTTCTGGTAAGGAAAGTCACTATTGCGCTCCCATTGACATACACAGTGCAAATAGCACTCGCGTCTGTTCCCATCAAGTACAGTGTATTGGACTGAAGAGGAGCTACTGTTCTTGTCAGTTTCCTAAGTAGAGTTGAACTAGATATGGCCCGTGTGTGTAGGAAGCACAGTTCTTTTCTACTGTAAGCTCACTTATCGAACCCATAGGAAACACAGTAGAGTAGAAGAGTGCCCTTTTCTCAAAAACAGAGTGTGTTTCTTGTAAGGCGAGCTAGCATTTGTTTCCCAGTCCTAAATGGAGTTGAATCACATGCAGTTTCTGGTCCTACGAGCAAGAGTTGTTTTCCATTAAGAAGAGTCACTATTGTGCTCCCATTGTCATACACAGGGCAAATTGCACTGGCGTCTGTTCCCAGCATATACAGTTTTTTGTACTGAAAATGATCTACTGTTCTTGTCAGTTTCCTAAGCAGAATTGAACTAGATATGGCCATGTGTGTAGGAAGCACAGTTCTTTTGTTCTGAGCAAGCTCACTGTTCTGGCCCTATAGAAAACACAGTAGAGTAGAAGAGTGATCTTTTCTCAAAAGCAGAGTGTGTTTCTTGTAAGGTGAGCTAGCGTTTGTTTCCCAGTCCTAAATGGAGTTGAATCACATGCAGTTTTTGATCCTACGAGCAAGAGTTGTTTTCTGGTAAGGAAAGTCACTATTGCGCTCCCATTGCCATACACAGTGCAAATAGAACTCGCCTCTGTTCCCAGCAAGTACAGTGTATTGGACGGAAGAGGAGCTACTGTTCTTGTCAGTTTCCTAAGCAGAGTTGAACTAGATATGGCCCCTGTGTGTAGGAAGCAAAGTTCTTTTGTTCTGAGCAAGCTGACTGTTCGGACCCCATAGGAAACACAGTAGAGTAGAAGAGTGCTCTTTTCTCAAAGCAGAGTGTGTTTCTTGTAAGGCGAACTAGTGCTTGTTTCCCAGTCTGAAATGGAGTTGAATCCCATGCAGTTTCTGGTCCTACGAGCAAGAGATGTTAACTGGTAAGAAGAGTCACTATTGCCCTCCCATTGCCATATACAGTGCTAATAGCTCTCGCGTTGTTCCCAGCAAGTACAGTGTATTGGACTGAAGAGGAGCTACTGTTCTTGTCAGTTTCCTAAGCGGAGTTAAACTAGATATAACCCGTGTGTAGGAAGAACAGTTCTTTTGTTCTGAGCAAGCTCACTATTCTGGCCCTACAGGAAACACAGTAGAGTAGAAGAGTGCTCTTTTCTGAGAAGCAGAGTGTGTTACTTGTAAGGCAATCTAGCATTTGTTTCCCAGTCCTAAATGGAGTTGAATCCCATGCAGTTTCTGGTCCTACGAGCAAGAGTTTTTTTCTGGTAAGACGAGTCACTATTGCACTCCCATTGTCATACACAGGGCAAATAGCACTGGCTTCTGTTACCAGCATGTACAGTGTATTGGACTGAAGATGAGCTACTGTTCTTGTCAGTTTCCTAAGCAGAGTTGTACTAGATATAGCCCGTGTGTGTAGGAAGCACAGTTCTTTTGTTCTGAGCAAGCTAACTATTCTGGCCCTATAGGAAACACAGTAGAGTAGATGACTGCTCTTTTCTCAAAAGCAGAGTGTTTTTCTTGTAAAGTGAGGTAGCGTTTGTTTCCCAGTCCTAAATGGAGTTGAATCCCATGCAGTTTCTGGTCCTACGAGCAAGAGTTGTTT
>NW_026736967.1:0-54011 GCF_949786415.1 Peromyscus eremicus | reverse complement strand
GAAAAGAACAGTAGATCCTCTTCAGTCCAATACACTGTACTTGCTGGGAACAGACGCGAGTGCTATTTGCACTGTGTAGGGCAATTGGAGCACAGTAGTGACTCGTGTTACCATAAAACAACTCTTGCTCATAGGACAAAAAACTGCATGTGACTCAACTACATTTAGGACTGGGAAACAAACTCTAGCCCGCCTTACAAGAAACAAACTCTGCTTTTGAGAACAGAACACTCTTCTACTCTACTGTGTTTCCCATAGGGCCAGAACAGTGAGCTTGCTCAGAACAAAAGAACTGTGCTTCCTACACACACGGGCCATATCTAGTTCAACTCTGCTTAGGAACCTGACAAGAACAGTAGTTCCCCTTTAGTCCAATACACTGTGCTTGCTGGGAACAGACGCCAGTGCTGTTTGTCCTGTGTATGGCAATAGCAGCGCAGTAGTGACTATTCTTACCATAAAACAACTCTTGCTCGTAGGAACAGAAACTGCATGTATTTCAACTCCATTTAGGACTGGGAAACAAACGCTAGCTCGCTTTACAAGAAACACACTCTGCTTTAGGGAAAAGAGCACTCTTCTACTCTATTGTGTTTCCTATAGGGCCAGAACAGTGAGCTTTCTCAGAACAAAAGAACTGTGCTTCCTACACACGGGCCATAACTAGTTCAACTCTGCTTAGAAAACTGACAAGAACAGTAGCTCCTCTTCAGTCTGATACACTGTACTTGCGGGGAACAGACGCGAGTGCTTTTGCACTGTGTTTGGCATTGGAGCACAATAGTGACTCGTCTTACCAGAAAACAACTCTTGCTCATAGGACAAAAAACTGCATGTGACTCAACTCCATTTAGGACTGGGAAACAAACGCTAGCTCGACTTACAAGAAACACACTCTGGTTTTGAGAAAAGAGCACTCTTCTACTCTACTGTGTTTCCTCTGGGGTCCGAACAGTGAGCTTGCTCAGAACAAAAGAACTGTGCTTCCTAAACACATGGGCCATATCTAGTTCAACTCTGCTTAGGAAACAAACAAGAACAGTAGGTCCTCTTCAGTCCGATACACTGTACTTGCGGGGAACAGACGCGAGTGCTATTTGCACTGTGTATGGCATTGGAGCACAATAGTGACTCGTCTTACCAGAAAACAACTCTTGCTCGTAGGACAAAAAACTGCATGTGACTCAACTCCATTGAGGACTGGGAAACAAACGCTAGCTCGCCTTACAAGAAACACACTCTGCTTTTGAGAAAAGAGCACTCTTCTACTCTACTGTGTTTCCTATGGGGTCCGAATAGTGAGCTTGCTCAGAACAAAAGAACTGTGCCTCCTACACACACGGCCATATATAGTTCAATTCTGCTTAGGAACCTGACAAGAACAGTAGATCCTCTTCAGTCCAATACACTGTACTTGCTGGGAACAGACGCCAGTGCTATTTGTCCTGTGTATGGCAATGGCAGCGCAATAGTGACTCTTCTTACCAGAAAACAACTCTTGCATGTAGGACCAGAAACTGCATGTGATTCAACTCCTTTTAGGACTGGGAAACAAATGCTAGCGCGCCTTACAAGAAACACACTCTGCTTTAGAGAAAAGAGCACTCTTCTACTCTACTGTGTTTCCTATAGTGCAAGAACAGTGAGCTTGCTCAGAACAAAAGAACTGTGCTTCCTACACACGGGCCATATCTAGTTCAACTCTGCTTAGGAAACTGACAAGAACCGTAGCTCCTCTTCAGTCTGATACACTGTATTTGCTGGGAACAGACACCAGTGCTATTTGCACTGTATATGGCAATGGGAGCACAATAGGGACTTTCCTTACCAGAAAACAACTCTTGCTCTTAGGACCAGAAACTGCATGTGATTCAACTCCATTTAGGACTGGCAAACAAATGCTAGCTCACCTTACATGAAACACACTCTGCTTTTGAGAAAAGAGTACTCTTCTACTCTACTGTGTTTCCTATGGGGTCCAAACAGTGAGCTTGCTCAGAACAAAAGAACTTTGCTTCCTACACACATGAGCAAAATCTAGGTCAACTCTGCTTAGGAAACTGAAAAGAACAGTAGATCCTCTTCAGTCCAATGCACTGTACTTGCTGGGAAGAGACGCGAGTGCTATTTGTACTGTGTATGGCAATGGGAGCACAATAGTGACTCGTCTTACCAGAAAACAACTCTTGCTCATAGGACCAGAAACTGCATGTGACTCAACTCCATTTAGGACTCTGAAACAAACTCTAGCTCGCCTTACAAGAAACACACTCTGCTTTTGAGAAAAGAGCACTCTGCTACTCTACTGTGTTTCCCATAGGGCCAGAACGGTGAACTTGCTCAGAAAAAAGGAACTGTGCTTCATACACACACGGGCCATATCTAGTTGATCTCTGCTTAGGAACCTGACAAGAACAGTAGCTCCTCTTCAGTCCGATACACTGTACTTGCTGGGAAGAGACGCGAGTGCTATTTGCACTGTGTATGGCAATGGGAGCGCAATAGTGACTTTCCTTACCAGAAAACAACTCTTGCTCATAGGACCAGTAACTGCATGTGATTCACCTCCATTTAAGACTGGGAAACAAATGCTACCTCGCCTTACATGAAACACACTCTGCTTTTGAGAAAAGAGCACTCTTCTACTCTACTGTGTTTCCTATAGGGCCAGAACAGTGAGTTTGCTCAGAACATAATAACTGTGCTTCCCACACACACGGGCCATATCTAGTTCAACTCTGCTTAGGAAACTGACAAGAACAGTAGATCCTCTACAGTCCAATACACTGTACTTGCTAAGAACAGACGCCAGTGCTATTAGTCCTATGTATGGCAATGGCAGCGCAATAGTGACTCTTCTAACCAGAAAACAACTCTTGCTCGTAGGACCAGAAACTGCATGTGATTCAACTCCATTTAGGACTGGCAAACAAATGCTAGCTCGCCTTACATGAAACACACTCTGCTTTTGAGAAAAGAGTACTCTTCTACTCTACTGTGTTTCCTATGGGGTCCAAACAGTGAGCTTGCTCAGAACAAAAGAACTGTGCTTCCTACACACATGGGCCATATCTAGGTCAACTCTGCTTAGGAAACTGAAAAGAACAGTAGATCCTCTTCAGTCCAATACACTGTACTTGCTGGGAACAGACGCGAGTGCTATTTGCACTGTGTAGGGCAATTGGAGCACAGTAGTGACTCGTCTTACCATAAAACAACTCTTGCTCATAGGACAAAAAACTGCATGTGACTCAACTACATTTAGGACTGGGAAACAAACTCTAGCCCGCCTTACAAGAAACAAACTCTGCTTTTGAGAACAGAACACTCTTCTACTCTACTGTGTTTCCCATAGGGCCAGAACAGTGAGCTTGCTCAGAACAAAAGAACTGTGCTTCCTACACACACGGGCCATATCTAGTTCAACTCTGCTTAGGAACCTGACAAGAACAGTAGTTCCCCTTTAGTCCAATACACTGTGCTTGCTGGGAACAGACGCCAGTGCTATTTGTCCTGTGTATGGCAATAGCAGCGCAGTAGTGACTATTCTTACCATAAAACAACTCTTGCTCGTAGGAACAGAAACTGCATGTATTTCAACTCCATTTAGGACTGGGAAACAAACGCTAGCTCGCTTTACAAGAAACACACTCTGCTTTAGGGAAAAGAGCACTCTTCTACTCTATTGTGTTTCCTATAGGGCCAGAACAGTGAGCTTTCTCAGAACAAAAGAACTGTGCTTCCTACACACGGGCCATAACTAGTTCAACTCTGCTTAGAAAACTGACAAGAACAGTAGCTCCTCTTCAGTCTGATACACTGTACTTGCGGGGAACAGACGCGAGTGCTTTTGCACTGTGTTTGGCATTGGAGCACAATAGTGACTCGTCTTACCAGAAAACAACTCTTGCTCATAGGACAAAAAACTGCATGTGACTCAACTCCATTTAGGACTGGGAAACAAACGCTAGCTCGACTTACAAGAAACACACTCTGGTTTTGAGAAAAGAGCACTCTTCTACTCTAATGTGTTTCCTCTGGGGTCCGAACAGTGAGCTTGCTCAGAACAAAAGAACTGTGCTTCCTACACACATGGGCCATATCTAGTTCAACTCTGCTTAGGAAACAAACAAGAACAGTAGGTCCTCTTCAGTCCGATACACTGTACTTGCGGGGAACAGACGCGAGTGCTATTTGCACTGTGTATGGCATTGGAGCACAATAGTGACTCGTCTTACCAGAAAACAACTCTTGCTCGTAGGACAAAAAACTGCATGTGACTCAACTCCATTGAGGACTGGGAAACAAACGCTAGCTCGCCTTACAAGAAACACACTCTGCTTTTGAGAAAAGAGCACTCTTCTACTCTACTGTGTTTCCTATGGGGTCCGAATAGTGAGCTTGCTCAGAACAAAAGAACTGTGCCTCCTACACACACGGCCATATATAGTTCAATTCTGCTTAGGAACCTGACAAGAACAGTAGATCCTCTTCAGTCCAATACACTGTACTTGCTGGGAACAGACGCCAGTGCTATTTGTCCTGTGTATGGCAATGGCAGCGCAATAGTGACTCTTCTTACCAGAAAACAACTCTTGCATGTAGGACCAGAAACTGCATGTGATTCAACTCCTTTTAGGACTGGGAAACAAATGCTAGCGCGCCTTACAAGAAACACACTCTGTTTTAGAGAAAAGAGCACTCTTCTACTCTACTGTGTTTCCTATAGTGCAAGAACAGTGAGCTTGCTCAGAACAAAAGAACTGTGCTTCCTACACACGGGCCATATCTAGTTCAACTCTGCTTAGGAAACTGACAAGAACCGTAGCTCCTCTTCAGTCTGATACACTGTATTTGCTGGGAACAGACACCAGTGCTATTTGCAATGTATATGGCAATGGGAGCACAATAGGGACTTTCCTTACCAGAAAACAACTCTTGCTCTTAGGACCAGAAACTGCATGTGATTCAACTCCATTTAGGACTGGCAAACAAATGCTAGCTCACCTTACATGAAACACACTCTGCTTTTGAGAAAAGAGTACTCTTCTACTCTACTGTGTTTCCTATGGGGTCCAAACAGTGAGCTTGCTCAGAACAAAAGAACTTTGCTTCCTACACACATGAGCAAAATCTAGGTCAACTCTGCTTAGGAAACTGAAAAGAACAGTAGATCCTCTTCAGTCCAATGCACTGTACTTGCTGGGAAGAGACGCGAGTGCTATTTGTACTGTGTATGGCAATGGGAGCACAATAGTGACTCGTCTTACCAGAAAACAACTCTTGCTCATAGGACCAGAAACTGCATGTGACTCAACTCCATTTAGGACTCTGAAACAAACTCTAGCTCGCCTTACAAGAAACACACTCTGCTTTTGAGAAAAGAGCACTCTGCTACTCTACTGTGTTTCCCATAGGGCCAGAACGGTGAACTTGCTCAGAAAAAAGGAACTGTGCTTCATACACACACGGGCCATATCTAGTTGATCTCTGCTTAGGAACCTGACAAGAACAGTAGCTCCTCTTCAGTCCGATACACTGTACTTGCTGGGAAGAGACGCGAGTGCTATTTGCACTGTGTATGGCAATGGGAGCGCAATAGTGACTTTCCTTACCAGAAAACAACTCTTGCTCATAGGACCAGTAACTGCATGTGATTCACCTCCATTTAAGACTGGGAAACAAATGCTACCTCGCCTTACATGAAACACACTCTGCTTTTGAGAAAAGAGCACTCTTCTACTCTACTGTGTTTCCTATAGGGCCAGAACAGTGAGTTTGCTCAGAACATAATAACTGTGCTTCCCACACACACGGGCCATATCTAGTTCAACTCTGCTTAGGAAACTGACAAGAACAGTAGATCCTCTACAGTCCAATACACTGTACTTGCTAAGAACAGACGCCAGTGCTATTAGTCCTATGTATGGCAATGGCAGCGCAATAGTGACTCTTCTAACCAGAAAACAACTCTTGCTCGTAGGACCAGAAACTGCATGTGATTCAACTCCATTTAGGACTGGCAAACAAATGCTAGCTCGCCTTACATGAAACACACTCTGCTTTTGAGAAAAGAGTACTCTTCTACTCTACTGTGTTTCCTATGGGGTCCAAACAGTGAGCTTGCTCAGAACAAAAGAACTGTGCTTCCTACACACATGGGCCATATCTAGGTCAACTCTGCTTAGGAAACTGAAAAGAACAGTAGATCCTCTTCAGTCCAATACACTGTACTTGCTGGGAACAGACGCGAGTGCTATTTGCACTGTGTAGGGCAATTGGAGCACAGTAGTGACTCGTCTTACCATAAAACAACTCTTGCTCATAGGACAAAAAACTGCATGTGACTCAACTACATTTAGGACTGGGAAACAAACTCTAGCCCGCCTTACAAGAAACAAACTCTGCTTTTGAGAACAGAACACTCTTCTACTCTACTGTGTTTCCCATAGGGCCAGAACAGTGAGCTTGCTCAGAACAAAAGAACTGTGCTTCCTACACACACGGGCCATATCTAGTTCAACTCTGCTTAGGAACCTGACAAGAACAGTAGTTCCCCTTTAGTCCAATACACTGTGCTTGCTGGGAACAGACGCCAGTGCTATTTGTCCTGTGTATGGCAATAGCAGCGCAGTAGTGACTATTCTTACCATAAAACAACTCTTGCTCGTAGGAACAGAAACTGCATGTATTTCAACTCCATTTAGGACTGGGAAACAAACGCTAGCTCGCTTTACAAGAAACACACTCTGCTTTAGGGAAAAGAGCACTCTTCTACTCTATTGTGTTTCCTATAGGGCCAGAACAGTGAGCTTTCTCAGAACAAAAGAACTGTGCTTCCTACACATGGGCCATAACTAGTTCAACTCTGCTTAGAAAACTGACAAGAACAGTAGCTCCTCTTCAGTCTGATACACTGTACTTGCGGGGAACAGACGCGAGTGCTTTTGCACTGTGTTTGGCATTGGAGCACAATAGTGACTCGTCTTACCAGAAAACAACTCTTGCTCATAGGACAAAAAACTGCATGTGACTCAACTCCATTTAGGACTGGGAAACAAACGCTAGCTCGACTTACAAGAAACACACTCTGCTTTTGAGAAAAGAGCACTCTTCTACTCTACTGTGTTTCCTCTGGGGTCCGAACAGTGAGCTTGCTCAGAACAAAAGAACTGTGCTTCCTACACACACGGGCCATATCTAGTTCAACTCTGCTTAGGAAACTGACAAGAACAATAGCTCCTCTTCCTTCCAATACACTGTACTTGTAGGGAACAGACGCGAGTGCTATTTGCACTGTGTATGGCAATGGGAGCACAATAGTGACTCGTCTTAACAGAAAACAACTCTTGCTCGTAGGACAAAAAACTGCATGTGACTCAACTCCATTTAGGACTGGGAAACAAACTCTAGCTCGCCTTACAAGAAACACACTCTGCTTTTGAGAAAAGAGCACTCTTCTACTCTACTGTGTTTCCCATAGGGCCAGAACGGTGAACTTGCTCAGAACAAAAGAACTGTGCTTACTACACACACGGGGCATATCTAGTTCAACTCTGCTTAGGAAACTGAAAGACCAGTAGCTCCTCCTCAGTCCGATACACTGTACTTGCTGGGATCAGACGCGAGTGCTATTTGCACTGTGAATGGAAATGGGAGCGCAATAGTGACTTTCCTTAACAGAAAACAACTCTTGCTCGTAGGACCAGAAACTGCATGTGATTCAACTTCATTTAGGACTGGGAAAAAAACGCTAGCTTGCCTTATAAGAAACACACCCTGCTTTTGAGAAAAGAGCACTCTTCTACTCTACTGTGTTTCCTATAGGGCCAGAACAGTAAGTTTGCTCAGAACATAATAACTGTGCTTCCCACACACACGGGCCATATCTAGTACAACTCTGCTTAGGAAACTGACAAGAACAGTAGCTCCTCTTCAGTCCGATACACTGTACTTGCTGGGAACAGACGCCAGTGCTATTTGCACTGTATATGGCAATGGGAGCACAATAGGGACTTTCCTTACCAGAAAACAACTCTTGCTCCTAGGACCAGAAAGTGCATTTGATTCAACTCCATTTAGGACTGGCAAACAAATGGTAGCTCGCCTTACATGAAACACACTCTGCTTTTGAGAAAAGAGTACTCTTCTACTCTACTGTGTTTCCTATGGGGTCCAAACAGTGAGCTTGCTCAGAACAAAAGAACTGTGCTTCCTACACACATGGGCCATATCTAGGTCAACTCTGCTTAGGAAACTGAAAAGAACAGTAGATCCTCTTCAGTCCAATACACTGTACTTGCTGGGAACAGACGCGAGTGATATTTGCACTGTGTAGGGCAATTGGAGCACAGTAGTGACTCGTGTTACCATAAAACAACTCTTGCTCATAGGACAAAAAACTGCATGTGACTCAACTACATTTAGGACTGGGAAACAAACTCTAGCCCGCCTTACAAGAAACAAACTCTGCTTTTGAGAACAGAACACTCTTCTACTCTACTGTGTTTCCCATAGGGCCAGAACAGTGAGCTTGCTCAGAACAAAAGAACTGTGCTTCCTACACACACGGGCCATATCTAGTTCAACTCTGCTTAGGAACCTGACAAGAACAGTAGTTCCCCTTTAGTCCAATACACTGTGCTTGCTGGGAACAGACGCCAGTGCTGTTTGTCCTGTGTATGGCAATAGCAGCGCAGTAGTGACTATTCTTACCATAAAACAACTCTTGCTCGTAGGAACAGAAACTGCATGTATTTCAACTCCATTTAGGACTGGGAAACAAACGCTAGCTCGCTTTACAAGAAACACACTCTGCTTTAGGGAAAAGAGCACTCTTCTACTCTATTGTGTTTCCTATAGGGCCAGAACAGTGAGCTTTCTCAGAACAAAAGAACTGTGCTTCCTACACACGGGCCATAACTAGTTCAACTCTGCTTAGAAAACTGACAAGAACAGTAGCTCCTCTTCAGTCTGATACACTGTACTTGCGGGGAACAGACGCGAGTGCTTTTGCACTGTGTTTGGCATTGGAGCACAATAGTGACTCGTCTTACCAGAAAACAACTCTTGCTCATAGGACAAAAAACTGCATGTGACTCAACTCCATTTAGGACTGGGAAACAAACGCTAGCTCGACTTACAAGAAACACACTCTGCTTTTGAGAAAAGAGCACTCTTCTACTCTACTGTGTTTCCTCTGGGGTCCGAACAGTGAGCTTGCTCAGAACAAAAGAACTGTGCTTCCTACACACATGGGCCATATCTAGTTCAACTCTGCTTAGGAAACAAACAAGAACAGTAGGTCCTCTTCAGTCCGATACACTGTACTTGCGGGGAACAGACGCGAGTGCTATTTGCACTGTGTATGGCATTGGAGCACAATAGTGACTCGTCTTACCAGAAAACAACTCTTGCTCGTAGGACAAAAAACTGCATGTGACTCAACTCCATTGAGGACTGGGAAACAAACGCTAGCTCGACTTACAAGAAACACACTCTGGTTTTGAGAAAAGAGCACTCTTCTACTCTACTGTGTTTCCTATGGGGTCCGAACAGTGAGCTTGCTCAGAACAAAAGAACTGTGCTTCCTACACACATGGGCCATATCTAGTTCAACTCTGCTTAGGAAACAAACAAGAACAGTAGGTCCTCTTCAGTCCGATACACTGTACTTGCGGGGAACAGACGCGAGTGCTATTTGCACTGTGTATGGCATTGGAGCACAATAGTGACTCGTCTTACCAGAAAACAACTCTTGCTCGTAGGACAAAAAACTGCATGTGACTCAACTCCATTGAGGACTGGGAAACAAACGCTAGCTCGCCTTACAAGAAACACACTCTGCTTTTGAGAAAAGAGCACTCTTCTACTCTACTGTGTTTCCTATGGGGTCCGAATAGTGAGCTTGCTCAGAACAAAAGAACTGTGCCTCCTACACACACGGCCATATATAGTTCAATTCTGCTTAGGAACCTGACAAGAACAGTAGATCCTCTTCAGTCCAATACACTGTACTTGCTGGGAACAGACGCCAGTGCTATTTGTCCTGTGTATGGCAATGGCAGCGCAATAGTGACTCTTCTTACCAGAAAACAACTCTTGCATGTAGGACCAGAAACTGCATGTGATTCAACTCCTTTTAGGACTGGGAAACAAATGCTAGCGCGCCTTACAAGAAACACACTCTGCTTTAGAGAAAAGAGCACTCTTCTACTCTACTGTGTTTCCTATAGTACAAGAACAGTGAGCTTGCTCAGAACAAAAGAACTGTGCTTCCTACACACGGGCCATATCTAGTTCAACTCTGCTTAGGAAACTGACAAGAACCGTAGCTCCTCTTCAGTCTGATACACTGTATTTGCTGGGAACAGACACCAGTGCTATTTGCACTGTATATGGCAATGGGAGCACAATAGGGACTTTCCTTACCAGAAAACAACTCTTGCTCTTAGGACCAGAAACTGCATGTGATTCAACTCCATTTAGGACTGGCAAACAAATGCTAGCTCACCTTACATGAAACACACTCTGCTTTTGAGAAAAGAGTACTCTTCTACTCTACTGTGTTTCCTATGGGGTCCAAACAGTGAGCTTGCTCAGAACAAAAGAACTTTGCTTCCTACACACATGAGCAAAATCTAGGTCAACTCTGCTTAGGAAACTGAAAAGAACAGTAGATCCTCTTCAGTCCAATGCACTGTACTTGCTGGGAAGAGACGCGAGTGCTATTTGTACTGTGTATGGCAATGGGAGCACAATAGTGACTCGTCTTACCAGAAAACAACTCTTGCTCATAGGACCAGAAACTGCATGTGAGTCAACTCCATTTAGGACTCTGAAACAAACTCTAGCTCGCCTTACAAGAAACACACTCTGCTTTTGAGAAAAGAGCACTCTGCTACTCTACTGTGTTTCCCATAGGGCCAGAACGGTGAACTTGCTCAGAAAAAAGGAACTGTGCTTCATACACACACGGGCCATATCTAGTTGATCTCTGCTTAGGAACCTGACAAGAACAGTAGCTCCTCTTCAGTCCGATACACTGTACTTGCTGGGAAGAGACGCGAGTGCTATTTGCACTGTGTATGGCAATGGGAGCGCAATAGTGACTTTCCTTACCAGAAAACAACTCTTGCTCATAGGACCAGTAACTGCATGTGATTCACCTCCATTTAAGACTGGGAAACAAATGCTACCTCGCCTTACATGAAACACACTCTGCTTTTGAGAAAAGAGCACTCTTCTACTCTACTGTGTTTCCTATAGGGCCAGAACAGTGAGTTTGCTCAGAACATAATAACTGTGCTTCCCACACACACGGGCCATATCTAGTTCAACTCTGCTTAGGAAACTGACAAGAACAGTAGATCCTCTACAGTCCAATACACTGTACTTGCTAAGAACAGACGCCAGTGCTATTAGTCCTATGTATGGCAATGGCAGCGCAATAGTGACTCTTCTAACCAGAAAACAACTCTTGCTCGTAGGACCAGAAACTGCATGTGATTCAACTCCATTTAGGACTGGCAAACAAATGCTAGCTCGCCTTACATGAAACACACTCTGCTTTTGAGAAAAGAGTACTCTTCTACTCTACTGTGTTTCCTATGGGGTCCAAACAGTGAGCTTGCTCAGAACAAAAGAACTGTGCTTCCTACACACATGGGCCATATCTAGGTCAACTCTGCTTAGGAAACTGAAAAGAACAGTAGATCCTCTTCAGTCCAATACACTGTACTTGCTGGGAACAGACGCGAGTGCTATTTGCACTGTGTAGGGCAATTGGAGCACAGTAGTGACTCGTCTTACCATAAAACAACTCTTGCTCATAGGACAAAAAACTGCATGTGACTCAACTACATTTAGGACTGGGAAACAAACTCTAGCCCGCCTTACAAGAAACAAACTCTGCTTTTGAGAACAGAACACTCTTCTACTCTACTGTGTTTCCCATAGGGCCAGAACAGTGAGCTTGCTCAGAACAAAAGAACTGTGCTTCCTACACACACGGGCCATATCTAGTTCAACTCTGCTTAGGAACCTGACAAGAACAGTAGTTCCCCTTTAGTCCAATACACTGTGCTTGCTGGGAACAGACGCCAGTGCTATTTGTCCTGTGTATGGCAATAGCAGCGCAGTAGTGACTATTCTTACCATAAAACAACTCTTGCTCGTAGGAACAGAAACTGCATGTATTTCAACTCCATTTAGGACTGGGAAAAAAACGCTAGCTCGCTTTACAAGAAACACACTCTGCTTTAGGGAAAAGAGCACTCTTCTACTCTATTGTGTTTCCTATAGGGCCAGAACAGTGAGCTTTCTCAGAACAAAAGAACTGTGCTTCCTACACACGGGCCATAACTAGTTCAACTCTGCTTAGAAAACTGACAAGAACAGTAGCTCCTCTTCAGTCTGATACACTGTACTTGCGGGGAACAGACGCGAGTGCTTTTGCACTGTGTTTGGCATTGGAGCACAATAGTGACTCGTCTTACCAGAAAACAACTCTTGCTCATAGGACAAAAAACTGCATGTGACTCAACTCCATTTAGGACTGGGAAACAAATGCTAGCTCGACTTACAAGAAACACACTCTGCTTTTGAGAAAAGAGCACTCTTCTACTCTACTGTGTTTCCTCTGGGGTCCGAACAGTGAGCTTGCTCAGAACAAAAGAACTGTGCTTCCTACACACACGGGCCATATCTAGTTCAACTCTGCTTAGGAAACTGACAAGAACAATAGCTCCTCTTCCTTCCAATACACTGTACTTGTAGGGAACAGACGCGAGTGCTATTTGCACTGTGTATGGCAATGGGAGCACAATAGTGACTCGTCTTAACAGAAAACAACTCTTGCTCGTAGGACAAAAAACTGCATGTGACTCAACTCCATTTAGGACTGGGAAACAAACTCTAGCTCGCCTTACAAGAAACACACTCTGCTTTTGAGAAAAGAGCACTCTTCTAACTCTACTGTGTTTCCCATAGGGCCAGAACGGTGAACTTGCTCAGAACAAAAGAACTGTGCTTACTACACACACGGGGCATATCTAGTTCAACTCTGCTTAGGAAACTGAAAGACCAGTAGCTCCTCCTCAGTCCGATACACTGTACTTGCTGGGATCAGACGCGAGTGCTATTTGCACTGTGAATGGAAATGGGAGCGCAATAGTGACTTTCCTTAACAGAAAACAACTCTTGCTCGTAGGACCAGAAACTGCATGTGATTCAACTTCATTTAGGACTGGGAAAAAAACGCTAGCTTGCCTTATAAGAAACACACCCTGCTTTTGAGAAAAGAGCACTCTTCTACTCTACTGTGTTTCTTATAGGGCCAGAACAGTAAGTTTGCTCAGAACATAATAACTGTGCTTCCCACACACACGGGCCATATCTAGTTCAACTCTGCTTAGGAAACTGACAAGAACAGTAGCTCCTCTTCAGTCCGATACACTGTACTTGCTGGGAACAGACGCCAGTGCTATTTGCACTGTATATGGCAATGGGAGCACAATAGGGACTTTCCTTACCAGAAAACAACTCTTGCTCCTAGGACCAGAAAGTGCATTTGATTCAACTCCATTTAGGACTGGCAAACAAATGCTAGCTCGCCTTACATGAAACACACTCTGCTTTTGAGAAAAGAGTACTCTTCTACTCTACTGTGTTTCCTATGGGGTCCAAACAGTGAGCTTGCTCAGAACAAAAGAACTGTGCTTCCTACACACATGGGCCATATCTAGGTCAACTCTGCTTAGGAAACTGAAAAGAACAGTAGATCCTCTTCAGTCCAATACACTGTACTTGCTGGGAACAGACGCGAGTGCTATTTGCACTGTGTAGGGCAATTGGAGCACAGTAGTGACTCGTCTTACCATAAAACAACTCTTGCTCATAGGACAAAAAACTGCATGTGACTCAACTACATTTAGGACTGGGAAACATACTCTAGCCCGCCTTACAAGAAACAAACTCTGCTTTTGAGAACAGAACACTCTTCTACTCTACTGTGTTTCCCATAGGGCCAGAACAGTGAGCTTGCTCAGAACAAAAGAACTGTGCTTCCTACACACACGGGCCATATCTAGTTCAACTCTGCTTAGGAACCTGACAAGAACAGTAGTTCCCCTTTATTCCAATACACTGTACTTGCTGGGAACAGACGCCAGTGCTATTTGTCCTGTGTATGGCAATAGCAGCGCAGTAGTGACTATTCTTACCATAAAACAACTCTTGCTCGTAGGAACAGAAACTGCATGTATTTCAACTCCATTTAGGACTGGGAAACAAACGCTAGCTCGCTTTACAAGAAACACACTCTGCTTTAGGGAAAAGAGCACTCTTCTACTCTATTGTGTTTCCTATAGGGCCAGAACAGTGAGCTTTCTCAGAACAAAAGAACTGTGCTTCCTACACACGGGCCATAACTAGTTCAACTCTGCTTAGAAAACTGACAAGAACAGTAGCTCCTCTTCAGTCTGATACACTGTACTTGCGGGGAACAGACGCGAGTGCTTTTGCACTGTGTTTGGCATTGGAGCACAATAGTGACTCGTCTTACCAGAAAACAACTCTTGCTCATAGGACAAAAAACTGCATGTGACTCAACTCCATTTAGGACTGGGAAACAAACGCTAGCTCGACTTACAAGAAACACACTCTGCTTTTGAGAAAAGAGCACTCTTCTACTCTACTGTGTTTCCTCTGGGGTCCGAACAGTGAGCTTGCTCAGAACAAAAGAACTGTGCTTCCTACACACATGGGCCATATCTAGTTCAACTCTGCTTAGGAAACAAACAAGAACAGTAGGTCCTCTTCAGTCCGATACACTGTACTTGCGGGGAACAGACGCGAGTGCTATTTGCACTGTGTATGGCATTGGAGCACAATAGTGACTCGTCTTACCAGAAAACAACTCTTGCTCGTAGGACAAAAAACTGCATGTGACTCAACTCCATTGAGGACTGGGAAACAAACGCTAGCTCGCCTTACAAGAAACACACTCTGCTTTTGAGAAAAGAGCACTCTTCTACTCTACTGTGTTTCCTATGGGGTCCGAATAGTGAGCTTGCTCAGAACAAAAGAACTGTGCCTCCTACACACACGGCCATATATAGTTCAATTCTGCTTAGGAACCTGACAAGAACAGTAGATCCTCTTCAGTCCAATACACTGTACTTGCTGGGAACAGACGCCAGTGCTATTTGTCCTGTGTATGGCAATGGCAGCGCAATAGTGACTCTTCTTACCAGAAAACAACTCTTGCATGTAGGACCAGAAACTGCATGTGATTCAACTCCTTTTAGGACTGGGAAACAAATGCTAGCGCGCCTTACAAGAAACACACTCTGCTTTAGAGAAAAGAGCACTCTTCTACTCTACTGTGTTTCCTATAGTGCAAGAACAGTGAGCTTGCTCAGAACAAAAGAACTGTGCTTCCTACACACGGGCCATATCTAGTTCAACTCTGCTTAGGAAACTGACAAGAACCGTAGCTCCTCTTCAGTCTGATACACTGTATTTGCTGGGAACAGACACCAGTGCTATTTGCACTGTATATGGCAATGGGAGCACAATAGGGACTTTCCTTACCAGAAAACAACTCTTGCTCTTAGGACCAGAAACTGCATGTGATTCAACTCCATTTAGGACTGGCAAACAAATGCTAGCTCACCTTACATGAAACACACTCTGCTTTTGAGAAAAGAGTACTCTTCTACTCTACTGTGTTTCCTATGGGGTCCAAACAGTGAGCTTGCTCAGAACAAAAGAACTTTGCTTCCTACACACATGAGCAAAATCTAGGTCAACTCTGCTTAGGAAACTGAAAAGAACAGTAGATCCTCTTCAGTCCAATGCACTGTACTTGCTGGGAAGAGACGCGAGTGCTATTTGTACTGTGTATGGCAATGGGAGCACAATAGTGACTCGTCTTACCAGAAAACAACTCTTGCTCATAGGACCAGAAACTGCATGTGAGTCAACTCCATTTAGGACTCTGAAACAAACTCTAGCTCGCCTTACAAGAAACACACTCTGCTTTTGAGAAAAGAGCACTCTGCTACTCTACTGTGTTTCCCATAGGGCCAGAACGGTGAACTTGCTCAGAAAAAAGGAACTGTGCTTCATACACACACGGGCCATATCTAGTTGATCTCTGCTTAGGAACCTGACAAGAACAGTAGCTCCTCTTCAGTCCGATACACTGTACTTGCTGGGAAGAGACGCGAGTGCTATTTGCACTGTGTATGGCAATGGGAGCGCAATAGTGACTTTCCTTACCAGAAAACAACTCTTGCTCATAGGACCAGTAACTGCATGTGATTCACCTCCATTTAAGACTGGGAAACAAATGCTACCTCGCCTTACATGAAACACACTCTGCTTTTGAGAAAAGAGCACTCTTCTACTCTACTGTGTTTCCTATAGGGCCAGAACAGTGAGTTTGCTCAGAACATAATAACTGTGCTTCCCACACACACGGGCCATATCTAGTTCAACTCTGCTTAGGAAACTGACAAGAACAGTAGATCCTCTACAGTCCAATACACTGTACTTGCTAAGAACAGACGCCAGTGCTATTAGTCCTATGTATGGCAATGGCAGCGCAATAGTGACTCTTCTAACCAGAAAACAACTCTTGCTCGTAGGACCAGAAACTGCATGTGATTCAACTCCATTTAGGACTGGCAAACAAATGCTAGCTCGCCTTACATGAAACACACTCTGCTTTTGAGAAAAGAGTACTCTTCTACTCTACTGTGTTTCCTATGGGGTCCAAACAGTGAGCTTGCTCAGAACAAAAGAACTGTGCTTCCTACACACATGGGCCATATCTAGGTCAACTCTGCTTAGGAAACTGAAAAGAACAGTAGATCCTCTTCAGTCCAATACACTGTACTTGCTGGGAACAGACGCGAGTGCTATTTGCACTGTGTAGGGCAATTGGAGCACAGTAGTGACTCGTCTTACCATAAAACAACTCTTGCTCATAGGACAAAAAACTGCATGTGACTCAACTACATTTAGGACTGGGAAACAAACTCTAGCCCGCCTTACAAGAAACAAACTCTGCTTTTGAGAACAGAACACTCTTCTACTCTACTGTGTTTCCCATAGGGCCAGAACAGTGAGCTTGCTCAGAACAAAAGAACTGTGCTTCCTACACACACGGGCCATATCTAGTTCAACTCTGCTTAGGAACCTGACAAGAACAGTAGTTCCCCTTTAGTCCAATACACTGTGCTTGCTGGGAACAGACGCCAGTGCTATTTGTCCTGTGTATGGCAATAGCAGCGCAGTAGTGACTATTCTTACCATAAAACAACTCTTGCTCGTAGGAACAGAAACTGCATGTATTTCAACTCCATTTAGGACTGGGAAAAAAACGCTAGCTCGCTTTACAAGAAACACACTCTGCTTTAGGGAAAAGAGCACTCTTCTACTCTATTGTGTTTCCTATAGGGCCAGAACAGTGAGCTTTCTCAGAACAAAAGAACTGTGCTTCCTACACACGGGCCATAACTAGTTCAACTCTGCTTAGAAAACTGACAAGAACAGTAGCTCCTCTTCAGTCTGATACACTGTACTTGCGGGGAACAGACGCGAGTGCTTTTGCACTGTGTTTGGCATTGGAGCACAATAGTGACTCGTCTTACCAGAAAACAACTCTTGCTCATAGGACAAAAAACTGCATGTGACTCAACTCCATTTAGGACTGGGAAACAAACGCTAGCAAGACTTACAAGAAACACACTCTGCTTTTGAGAAAAGAGCACTCTTCTACTCTACTGTGTTTCCTCTGGGGTCCGAACAGTGAGCTTGCTCAGAACAAAAGAACTGGGCTTCCTACACACATGGGCCATATCTAGTTCAACTCTGCTTAGGAAGCAAACAAGAACAGTAGGTCCTCTTCAGTCCGATACACTGTACTTGCGAGAACAGACGCGAGTGCTATTTGCACTGTGTATGGCATTGGAGCACAATAGTGACTCGTCTTACCAGAAAACAACTCTTGCTCGTAGGACAAAAAACTGCATGTGACTCAACCCCATTGAGGACTGGGAAACAAACGCTAGCTCGCCTTACAAGAAACACACTCTGCTTTTGAGAAAAGAGCACTCTTCTACTCTACTGTGTTTCCTATGGGGTCCGAATAGTGAGCTTGCTCAGAACAAAAGAACTGTGCCTCCTACACACACGGCCATATATAGTTCAATTCTGCTTAGGAACCTGACAAGAACAGTAGATCCTCTTCAGTCCAATACACTGTACTTGCTGGGAACAGACGCCAGTGCTATTTGTCCTGTGTAAGGCAATGGCAGCGCAATAGTGACTCTTCTTACCAGAAAAAAACTCTTGCATGTAGGACCAGAAACTGCATGTGATTCAACTCCTTTTAGGACTGGGAAACAAAAGCTACCTCACCTTAAAAGAAACACACTCTGCTTTAGAGAAAAGAGCACTCTTCTACTCTACTGTGTTTCCTATAGGGCCAGAACAGTGAGCTTGCTCAGAACAAAAGAACTGTGCTTCCTACACACGGGCCATATCTAGTTCAACTCTGCTTAGGAAACTGACAAGAACAGTAGCTCCTCTTCAGTCTGATACACTGTACTTGCTGGGAACAGACGCCAGTGCTATTTGCACTGTGTATGTCAATGGGAGCGCAATAGTGACTTTCCTTACCAGAAAACAACTCTTGCTCGTAAGACCAGAAACTGCATGAGATTCAACTCCATTTAGGACTGGGAAACAAATTCTAGCTCGCCTTACATGAAACACACTCTGCTTTAGAGAAAAGAGCACTCTTCTACTCTACTGTGTTTCCTATAGGGCCAGAACAGTGAGCTTGCTCAGAACAAAAGGACTGTGCTTCCTACACACAGGGCCATATCTAGTTCAACTCTGCTTAGGAAACTGACAAGAACAATAGCTCCTCTTCCTTCCAATACACTGTACTTGCTGGGAACAGACGCGAGTGCTATTTGCACTGTGTATGGCAATGGCAGCGCAATAGTGACTTTCCTTATGAGAAAAGAACTCTTGCTCGTAGGACCAGAAACTGCATGTGATTCAACTCCATTTAGGACTGGGAAACAAATGCTAGCTCGATTACAAGAAACACACTCTGCTTTTGAGAAAAGAGCACTCTTCTACTCTACTGTGTTTCCTATGGGGTCCGAATAGTGAGCTTGCTCAGAACAAAAGAACTGTGCTTTCTACACACACGGGCCATATCTAGTTCAACTCTGCTTAGGAAACAAACAAAAACAGTAGCTCCTCTTCAGTCCGATACACTGTACTTGCTGGGAACAGACGCCAGTGCTATTTGCACTGTATATGGCAATGGGAGCACAATAGGGACTTTCCTTACCAGAAAACAACTCTTGCTCCTAGGACCAGAAAGTGCATTTGATTCTACTCCATTTAGGACTGGCAAACAAATGCTAGCTCGCCTTACATGAAACACACTCTGCTTTTGAGAAAAGAGTACTCTTCTACTCTACTGTGTTTCCTATGGGGTCCAAACAGTGAGCTTGCTCAGAACAAAAGAACTGTGCTTCCTACACACATGGGCCATATCTAGGTCAACTCTGCTTAGGAAACTGAAAAGAACAGTAGATCCTCTTCAGTCCAATACACTGTACTTGCTGGGAACAGACGCGAGTGCTATTTGCACTGTGTAGGGCAATTGGAGCACAGTAGTGACTCGTCTTACCATAAAACAACTCTTGCTCATAGGACAAAAAACTGCATGTGACTCAACTACATTTAGGACTGGGAAACAAACTCTAGCCTGCCTTACAAGAAACAAACTCTGCTTTTGAGAACAGAACACTCTTCTACTCTACTGTGTTTCCCATAGGGCCAGAACAGTGAGCTTGCTCAGAACAAAAGAACTGTGCTTCCTACACACACGGGCCATATCTAGTTCAACTCTGCTTAGGAACCTGACAAGAACAGTAGTTCCCCTTTAGTCCAATACACTGTACTTGCTGGGAACAGACGCCAGTGCTATTTGTCCTGTGTATGGCAATAGCAGCGCAGTAGTGACTATTCTTACCATAAAACAACTCTTGCTCGTAGGAACAGAAACTGCATGTATTTCAACTCCATTTAGGACTGGGAAACAAACGCTAGCTCGCTTTACAAGAAACACACTCTGCTTTAGGGAAAAGAGCACTCTTCTACTCTATTGTGTTTCCTATAGGGCCAGAACAGTGAGCTTTCTCAGAACAAAAGAACTGTGCTTCCTACACACGGGCCATAACTAGTTCAACTCTGCTTAGAAAACTGACAAGAACAGTAGCTCCTCTTCAGTCTGATACACTGTACTTGCGGGGAACAGACGCGAGTGCTTTTGCACTGTGTTTGGCATTGGAGCACAATAGTGACTCGTCTTACCAGAAAACAACTCTTGCTCATAGGACAAAAAACTGCATGTGACTCAACTCCATTTAGGACTGGGAAACAAACGCTAGCTCGACTTAGAAGAAACACACTCTGCTTTTGAGAAAAGAGCACTCTTCTACTCTACTGTGTTTCCTCTGGGGTCCGAACAGTGAGCTTGCTCAGAACAAAAGAACTGTGCTTCCTACACACACGGGCCATATCTAGTTCAACTCTGCTTAGGAAACAAACAAGAACAGTAGGTCCTCTTCAGTCCGATACACTGTACTTGCGAGAACAGACGCGAGTGCTATTTGCACTGTGTATGGCATTGGAGCACAATAGTGACTCGTCTTACCAGAAAACAACTCTTGCTCGTAGGACAAAAAACTGCATGTGACTCAACTCCATTGAGGACTGGGAAACAAACGCTAGCTCGCCTTACAAGAAACACACTCTGCTTTTGAGAAAAGAGCACTCTTCTACTCTACTGTGTTTCCTATGGGGTCCGAATAGTGAGCTTGCTCAGAACAAAAGAACTGTGCCTCCTACACACAGGGCCATATATAGTTCAGTTCTGCTTAGGAACCTGACAAGAACAGTAGATCCTCTTCAGTCCAATACACTGTACTTGCTGGGAACAGACGCCAGTGCTATTTGTCCTGTGTATGGCAATGGCAGCGCAATAGTGACTCTTCTTACCAGAAAACAACTCTTGCATGTAGGACCAGAAACTGCATGTGATTCAACTCCTTTTAGGACTGGGAAACAAAAGCTACCTCACCTTAAAAGAAACACACTCTGCTTTAGAGAAAAGAGCACTCTTCTACTCTACTGTGTTTCTTATAGGGCCAGAACAGTGAGCTTGCTCAGAACAAAAGAACTGTGCTCCCTACACACGGGCCATATCTAGTTCAACTCTGCTTAGGAAACTGACAAGAACAGTAGTTCCCCTTTAGTCCAATACACTGTACTTGCTGGGAACAGACGCCAGTGTTATTTGTCCTGTGTATGGCAATAGCAGCGCAGTAGTGACTATTCTTACCATAAAACAACTCTTGCATGTAGGACCAGAAACTGCATGTGATTCAACTCCATTTAGGACTGGGAAACAAATGCTAGCTCGCCTTACAAGAAACACACTCTGCTTTTGAGAAAAGAGCACTCTTCTACTCTACTGTGTTTCCTATGGGGTCTGAACAGTGAGCTTGCTCAGAACAAAAGAACTGTGCTTTCTACACACACGGGCCATATCTAGTTCAACTCTGCTTAGGAAACAAACAAGAACAGTAGCTCCTCTTCAGTCCGATACACTGTACTTGCGGGGAACAGACGCGAGTGCTATTTGCACTGTGTATGTCAATGGGAGCACAATAGTGACTTTCCTTACCAGAAAACAACTCTTGCTCGTAAGACCAGAAACTGCATGAGATTCAACTCCATTTAGGACTGGGAAGCAAATGCTAGCTCGCCTTACATGAAACACACTCTGCTTTTGAGAAAAGAGCATTCTTCTACTCTACTGTGTTTCCTATGGGGTCCGAACAGTGAGCTTGCTCAGAACAAAAGAACTGTGCTTCCTACACACACGGGCCATATCTAGTTCAACTCTGCTTAGGAAACTGACAAGAACAATAGCTCCTCTTCCTTCCAATACACTGTACTTGCAGGGAACAGACACGAGTGCTATTTGCACTGTGTATGGCAATTGGAGCACAATAGTGACTTGTCTTACCAGAAAACAACTCTTGCTCGTAGGACAAAAAACTGCATGTGACTCAACTCCATTTAGGACTAGGAAACAAATGCTAGCTCGCGTTACAAGAAACACACTCTGCTTTTGAGAAAAGAGCACTCTTCTACTCTACTGTGTTTCCTATAGAGCCAGAAGAGTGAACTTGCTCAGAACATTAGAACTGTGCTTCCTACACACACGGCCATATCTAGTTCAATTCTGCTTAGGAACCTGACAAGAACAGTAGATCCTCTTCTGTACAATACACTGTACTTGCTGGGAACAGACGACAGTGCTATTTGTCCTGTGTATGGCAATGGCAGCGCAATAGTGACTCTTCTTACCATAAAACAACCCTTGCTCGTAGGACTAGAAACTGCATGTGATTCAACTCCATTTAAGACTGGGAAATAAACGATAGCTCGACTTCCAAGAAACACACTCTGCTTTTGAGAAAAGAGCACTCTTCTACTCTACTGTGTTTCCTATAGAGCCAGAAGATTGAACTTGCTCAGAACATTAAGACTGTGCTTCCAACACACACGGCCATATCTAGTTCAATTCTGCTTAGGAACCTGACAAGAACAGTAGATCCACTTCTGTACAATACACTGTACTTGCTGGGAACAGACGCCAGTGCTATTTGTCCTGTGTATGGCAATGGCAGTGCAATAGTGACTCTTCTTACCATAAAACAACTCTTGCTCATAGGACTAGAAACTGCATGTGATTCAACTCCATTTAGTACTGGGAAACAAACGCTATCTCGCCTTACAAGAAACATACTCTGCTTTAGGGAAAAGAGCACTCTTCTACTCTATTGTGTTTCCTATAGGGCCACAACAGTGAGCTTTCTCAGAACAAAGAAGTGTGCTTCCTACACACGGGCCATAACTAGTTCAACTCTGCTTAGGAAACTGACAAGAACAGTAGCTCATCTTCAGTCCGATACACTGTACTTGCTGGGAACAGACGCGAGTGCTATTTGCACTGTGTATGGCAATGGGAGCACAATAGTGACTTTCCTTACGAGAAAACAACTCTTGCTCGTAGGACCAGAAACTGCATGTGATTCAACTCCATTTAGGACTGGGAAACAAATGCTAGCTCGCCTTACAAGAAACACACTCTGCTTTTGAAAAAAGAGCACTCTTCTACTCTACTGTGCTTCCTATGGGGTCCGAACAGTGAGCTTGCTCAGAACAAAAGAACTGTGCTTTCTACACACACGGGCCATATCTAGTTCCACTCTGCTTAGGAAACAAACAAGAACAGTAGCTCCTCTTCAGTCCGATACACTGTACTTGCGGGGAACAGACACGAGTGCTATTTGCACTGTGTTTGGCATTGGAGCACAATAGTGACTTGTCTTACCAGAAAACAACTCTTGCTCGTAGGAAAAAAACCTGCATGTGACTCAACTCCATTTAGGACTGGGAAACAAACGCTAGCTCGACTTCCAGGAAACACACTCTGGTTTTGTGAAAAGAGCACTCTTCTACTCTACTGTTTTTCCTATGTGGTCCGAACAGTGAGCTTGCTCAGAACAAAAGAACTGTGCTTCCTACACACACGGCCATATCTAGTTCAATTCTGCTTAGGAACCTGACAAGAACAGTAGATCCTTTTCTGTACAATACACTGTACGTGCTGGGAACAGACGCCAGTGCTATTTGTCCTGTGTATGGCTATGGCAGCGCAATAGTGACTCTTCTTTCCAGAAAACAACTCTTGCACGTAGGACCAGAAACTGCATGTGATTCAACTCCATTTAGGACTAGGAAACAAACGCTAGCTCGACTTCAAAGAAACACACTCTGCTTTTGAGAAAAGAGCACTCTTCTACTCTACTGTGTTTCCTATGTGTTCCGAACAGTGAATTGCTCAGAACAAAAAAACTGTGCTTCCTACACACACGGACATATCTAGTTCAAGTCTGCTTAGGAACCTGACAAGAACAGTAGATACTCTTCAGTCCAATACACTATACTTGCTGGGAACAGACGCCAGTGCTATTTGTCCTGTGTATGGCAATGGCAGCGCAATAGTGACTCTTCTTACCAGAAAACAACTCTTGCTCGTAGGACCAGAAACTGCATGTGATTCCACTCCATTTAGGACTGGGAAACAAACTCTAGCTCGCTTTACAAGAAACACACTCTGCTTTTGAGAAAAGAGCACTCTTCTACTCTACTGTGTTTCCTATAGGGCCAGAACAGTGAGCTTGCTCAGAAAAAAAGAACTGTACTTCCTACACACACGGGCCATATCTAGTTCAACTCTGCTTAGGAAACTGACAAGAACAGTAGCTCCTATTCAGTCCAATACTTGCTGGGAAAAGACGCGAGTGCTATTTGCCTTGTGTAGGGCAATGGGAGCGCAATAGTGACTTTCCTTACCAGAAAAAAACTCTTGCTCATAGGACCAGAAACTGCATGTGAATCAACTCCATTTATGACTAGGAAACAAACGATAGCTCGCCTTACAAAAACACACTCTGCTTTTGAGAAAAGAGCACTCTTCTACTCTACTGTGTTTCCTATAGGGCCAGAACAGTGAGCTTGCTCAGAACATAAGAACGGTGCTTCCTACACACACGGGCCATATCTAGTTGAACTCTGCTTAGGAAACTGACCAGAACAGTAGCTCCTCTTCAGTCCGATACACTGTACTTGTTGGGAACAGACGCGAGAGCTATTTGCACTATGTATGGCAAGGAGACTACAATAGTGAATTTCCTTACCAGAAAACAACTCTTGCTCTTAGGACCAGAAACTGCATGTGATTCAACTCCTTTTAGGACTGGGAAACAAACGCTAGCTCGCCTTACAAGAACACACTCTGCTTTTGAGAAAAGAGCACTCTTCTACTCTACTGGGTTTCCTATGGTGTCCGAACAGTGAGCTTGCTCAGAACAAAAGAACTGTGCTTCCTACACACACGGCCATATCTAGTTCAGTTCTGCTTAGGAATCTGACAAGAACAGTAGATCCTCTTCAGTCCAATACACTGTACTTCCTGGGAACAGACGCCAGTGCTATTTGTCCTGTGTATGGCAATGGCAGCGCAATAGTGACTCTTCTTACCATAAAACAACTCTTGCTCTTAGGACTAGAAACTGCATGTGATTAAACTACATTTAGGACTGGGAAACAAACGCTAGCTCGCCTTACAAGAAACACACTCTGCTTTAGAGAAAAGAGCACTCTTCTACTCTACTGTGTTTTCTATAGGGCCAGAACAGTGAGCTTGCTCAAAACAAAAGAACTGTCCTTCCTACATACGGCCCATAACTAGTTCAACTCTGCTTATGAAACTGACAAGAACAGTAGCTCCTCTTCAGTCCGATACACTGTACTTGCTAGGAACAGACGCGAGTGCTATTTGCACTGTGTATGGCAATGGGAGCGCAATAGTGACTTTCCTTACCAGAAAACAACTCTTGCTCATAGGACCAGAAACTGCATGTGATTCAACTCCATTTAGGACTGGGGAACAAGTGCTAGCTCGCCTTACATGAAACACACTCTGCTTTTGAGAAAAGAGCACTCTTCTATTCTACTGTGTTTCCTATGGGGTCCGAACAGTGAGCTTCCTCAGAACAAAAGAACTGTGATTCCTAAAAACACGGGCCATATCTAGTTCAACTCTGCCTAGGAAACAAACAAGAACAGTAGCTCCTCTTCAGTCCAATACACTGTACTTGCGGGGAACAGACGCGAGTGCTATTTGCACTGTGTATGGCAATTGGAGCACAATAGTGACTTGTCTTACGAGAAAACAACTCTTGCGCGTAGGACAAAAAACTGCATGTGACTCAACTCCATTTAGGACTGGGAAACAAACGCTAGCTCGACTTCCAAGAAACACACTCTGCTTTTGAGAAAAGAGCACTCTTCTACTCTACTGTGTTTCCTATGTGTTCCGAAAAGTGAGCTTGCTCAGAACAAAAAAACTGTGCTTCCATCACACAAGGCCATATCTAGTTCAAGTCTGCTTAGGAACCTGACAAAAACAGTAGATCCTCTTCAGTCCGATACACTCTACTTGCTGGGAACAGACGCGAGTGCTATTTGCACTGTGTATGGCAATTGGAGCACCATAGTGACTCGTCTTACCACAAAAAACTTTTGCTCGTAGGACAAAAAACTGCATGTGACTCAACTCCATTTAGGACTGGGAAACAAACGCTAGCTCGCCTTACAAGAAAAACACTCTGCTTTAGAGAAAAGAGCACTCTTCTACTCTACTGTGTTTCCTATGGGGCCAGAGCAATGAGCTTGCTCAGAACATAAGAACTGTGCTTCCTACACACACGGGCCATATCTATTTCAACTCTGCTTAAGAACCTGACAAGAACAGTAGCTCCTCTTCAGTCCAATACTCTGTAATTGCTGGGAACAGACGCATGTGCTATTTGCACTGTGTATGGCAATGGGAGCGCAATAGTGACTTTCCTTACCAGAAAACAACTCTTGCTCGTAGGACCAGAAACTGCATGTGATTCCACTCCATTTAGGACTGGGAAACAAATGCTAGCTCGCCTTACAAGAAACACACTCTGCTTTTGAGAAAAGAGCACTCTTCTACTCTACTGTGTTTCCTATAGGGCCAGAACAGTGAGCTTGCTCAGAACAAAAGAACTGTGCTTCCTACACACGGCCATAACTAGTTCAACTCTGCTCAGGAAACTGAAAAGAACAGTAGCTCCTCTTCAGACCGATACACTGTACTTGCTGGGAACAGACGCGAGTGCTATTTGCACTGTGTATGGCAATGGGAGTGCAATAGTGACTTTTTTTTACCAGAAAACAACTCTTGCTCGTAGGACCAGAAACTGCATGTGATTCAACTCCATTTAGGACTGGGAAAGAAATGCTAGCTTGCCTTACAAGAAACACACTCTGCTTTTGAGAAAAGAGCACTCTTCTACTCTACTGTGTTTCCTATCGGGTCTGAACAGTGACCTTGCTCAGAACAAAAGAATTGTGCTTTCTACATACACGGGCCATATCTAATTCAACTCTGTTTAGGAAACAAACAAGAACAGTAGCTCCTCTTCAGTCCAATACACTGTATTTGTGGGGAACAGACGCGAGTGCTATTTGCACTGTGTATGCCATTGGAGCACAATAGTGACTTGTCTTACCAGAAAATAACTCTTGCTCGTTGGACAAAAAAATTGCATGTGACTCAACTCCATTTAGGACTGGGAAACAAACGCTAGCTCGACTTCCAAGAAACACACTCTGCTTTTGAGAAAAGAGCACTCTTCTACTCTACTGTGTTTCCTATGTATTCCGAACAATGAGCTTGCTCAGAACAAAAAAATTGTGCTTACTACACACACGGCCATATCTAGTTCAAGTCTGCTTAGGAACCTGACAAGAACAGTAGATCCTCTTCAGTCCAATACACTGTACTTGCTGGGAACAGACGACAGTGCTATTTGTCCTGTGTATGGCAATGGCAGCGCAATAGTGACTCTTCTTACCAGAAAACAACTCTTGCTTTTAGGACCAGAAACTGCATGTGATTCAACTCCATTTAGGACTAGGAAACAAATGCTATCTCGCCTTACAAAAACACACTCTGCTTTTGAGAAAAGAGCACTCTTCTACTCTACTGTGTTTCCAATAGGGCCAGAACAGTGAGCTTGTTCAGAACATAAGAACTGTGCTTCCTAAACACACGGGCCATATCTAGTTCAACTCTGCTTAGGAAACTGACAAGAACAGTAGCTCCTCTTCAGTTCGATACACTGTACTTTCTGGGAATAGTCGCGAGAGCTATTTGCACTATGTATGGCAAGGGGAGCGCAATAGTGACTTTCCTTACCAGAAAACAATTCTTGCTCTTAGGACCAGAAACTGCATGAGATTCAACTCCTATTAGGACTGGGAAACAAACTCTAGTTCGCCTTACAAGAAACACACTCTGCTTTTGAGAAAAGAGCACTCTTCTACTCTACTGTGTTTCCTATAGAGCCAGAAGAGTGAACTTGCTCAGATCATTAGAACTGTGCTTCCTACACACGGCCATATCTAGTTCAATTCTGCTTAGGAACCTGACAAGAACAGTAGATCCTCTTCAGTCCAATACACTGTACTTGCGGGGAATAGACGCGAGTGCTATTTGCACTGTGTATGGCATTGGAGCACAATAGTGACTTGTCTTACCAGAAAACAACTCTTGCTCGTAGGACAAAAAACTGCATGTGACTCAACTCCATTTAGGACTGGAAAACAAACGCTAGCTCAACTTCCAAGAAACACATTCTGCTTTTGAGAAAAGAGCACTCTTCTACTCTACTGTGTTTCCTATGTGTTCCGAACAGTGAGCTTGCTCAGAACAAAAAAACTGTGCTTCCTACACACACGGCCATATCTAGTTCAACTCTGCTTAGGAAACTGACAAGAACAGTAGCTCCTATTCAGTCCAATACTTGCTGGGAAAAGACGCGAGTGCTATTTGCCTTGTGTAGGGCAATGGGAGCGCAATAGTGACTTCTTACCAGAAAAAAACTCTTGTTCGTAGGACCAGAAACTGCATGTGATTCAACTCCATTTAGGACTAGGAAACAAACGCTAGCTCGCCTTACAAAAACACACTCTGCTTTTGAGAAAAGAGCACTCTTCTACTCTTCTGTGTTTCCTATAGGGCCAGAACAGTGAGCTTGCTCAGAACATAAGAACGGTGCTTCCTACACACACGTGCCATATCTAGTTGAACTCTGCTTAGGAAACTGACAAGAACAGTAGCTCCTCTTCAGTCCGATACTCTGTCCTTGCTAGGAACAGACGCGAGTGCTATTTGCACTGTGTATGGCAATGGGAGCGCAATAGTGACTTTCCTTACAGAAAACAACTCTTGCTCGTAGGACAAAAAACTGCATGTGACTCAACTCCATTTAGGACTGGGAAACAAACGCTAGCTCGACTTCCAAGAAACACACTCTGCTTTTGAGAAAAGAGCACTCTTCTACTCTACTGTGTTTTCTAGGTGTTCCGAAAAGTGAGCTTGCTCAAAACAAAAAAACTGTGCTTCCTACACACACGGCCATATCTAGTTCAAGTCTGCTTAGGAAACTGACAAGAACATTAGCTCTTCTTCAGTCCGATACACTGTACTTGCTGGGAAAAGACGCAAGAGCTATTTGCACTATGTATGGCAAGGGGAGCGCAATAGTGACTTTCCTTACCAGAAAACAACTCTTGCTCTTATGACCAGAAACTGCATGAGATTCAACTCCATTTAGGACTGGGAAACAAACGCTAGCTCGCCTTACAAGAAACACACTCTGCTTTTGAGAAAAGAGCACTCTTCTACTCTACTGTTTTTCCTATGGTGTCTGAACAGTGAGCTTGCTCAGAACAAAAGAACTGTGCTTCCTACACACACGGCCATATCTACTTCAAGTCTGCTTAGGAACCTGACAAGAACAGTAGATCCTCTTCAGTCCAATACACTGTACTTGCTAGGAACAGACACCAGTGCTCTTTGTCCTGTGTATGGCAATGGCAGCGCAATAGTGACTCTTCTTACCATAAAACAACTCTTGCTCTTAGGACTAGAAACTGCATGTGATTCAACTCCATTTAAGACTGGGAAACAAACGCTAGCTGGCCTTACAAGAAACACACTCTGCTTTAGAGAAAAGAGCACTCTTCTACTCTACCGTGTTTCCTATAGGGCCAGAACAGTGAGCTTGCTCAAAACAAAAGAATTGTGCTTCCTAAACACACGGGCCATATCTAGTTCAACTCTGCTTAGGAAACTGACAAGAAGAGTAGCTCCTCTTCAGTTCGATACACTGTACTTTCTGGGAATAGTCGCGAGAGCTATTTGCACTATGTATGGCACGGGGAGCGCAATAGTGACTTTCCTTACCAGAAAACAACTCTTGCTCTTAGGACCAGAAACTGCATGAGATTCAACTCCATTTAGGACTGGGAAACAAACGCTAGCTCGCCTTACAAGAAACACACTCTGCTTTTGAGAAAAGAGCACTCTTCTACTCTACTTTTTTCTTATGGTGTCCGAACAGTGAGCTTGCTCAGAACAAAAGAACTGTGCTTCCTACACACACGGCCATATCTAGTTCAATTCTGCTTAGGAACCTGACAAGAACAGTAGATCCTCTTCAGTCCAATACACTGTACTTGCGGGGAATAGACACGAGTGATATTTGCACTGTGTATGGCATTGGCACACAATAGTGACTTGTCTTACCAGAAAACAACTCTTGCTCGTAGGACAAAAAACTGCATGTGACTCAACTCCATTTAGGACTGGGAAACAAATGCTAACTCAACTTCCAAGAAACACATTCTGCTTTTGAGAAAAGAGCACTCTTCTACTCTACTGTGTTTCCTATGTGTTCCGAACAGTGAGCTTGCTCAGAACATAAGAACGGTGCTTCCTACACACACGGGCCATATCTAGTTGAACTCTGCTTAGGAAACTGACCAGAACAGTAGCTCCTCTTCAGTCCGATACACTGTACTTGCTGGGAACAGACGCGAGAGCTATTTGCACTATGTATGGCAAGGGGACCACAATAGTGAATTTCCTTACCAGAAAACAACTCTTGCTCTTAGGACCAGAAACTGCATGTGATTCAACTCCATTTAGGACTGGGAAACAAACGCTAGCTCGCCTTACAAGAACACACTCTGCTTTTGAGAAAAGAGCACTCTTCTACTCTACTGGGTTTCCTACGGTGTCTGAACAGTGAGCTTGCTCAGAACAAAAGAACTGTGCTTCCTACACAAACGGCCATATCTAGTTCAGTTCTGCTTAGGAACCTGACAAGAACAGTAGATCCTCTTCAGTCCAATACACTGTACTTGCTGGGAACAGACGCCAGTGCTATTTGTCCTGTGTATGGCAATGGCAGCGCAATAGTGACTCTTCTTACCATAAAACAACTCTTGCTCTTAGGACTAGAAACTGCATGTGATTCAACTCCATTTAGGACTGGGAAACAAACGCTAGCTCGCCTTACAAGAAACACACTCTGCTTTAGAGAAAAGAGCACTCTTCTACTCTACTGTGTTTCCTATAGGGCCAGAACAGTGAGCTTGCTCAAAACAAAAGAACTGTGCTTCCTACATACGGCCCATAACTAGTTCAACTCTGCTTATGAAACTGACAAGAACAGTAGCTCCTCTTCAGTCCGATACACTGTACTTGCTAGGAACAGACGCGAGTGCTATTTGCACTGTGTATGGCAATGGGAGCGCAATAGTGACTTTCCTTACCAGAAAACAACTCTTGCTCGTAGGACCAGAAACTGCATGTGATTCAACTCCATTTAGGACTGGGGATCAAGTGCTAGCTCGCCTTACATGAAACACACTCTGCTTTTGAGAAAAGAGCACTCTTCTATTCTACTGTGTTTCCTATGGGGTCCGAACAGTGAGCTTGCTCAGAACAAAAGAACTGTGATTCCTACACACACGGGCCATATCTAGTTCAACTCTGCCTAGGAAACAAACAAGAACAGTAGCTCCTCTTCAGTCCAATACACTGTACTTGCGGGGAACAGACGCGAGTGCTATTTGCACTGTGTATGGCAATTGGAGCACAATAGTGACTTGTCTTACGAGAAAACAACTCTTGCTCGTAGGACAAAAAACTGCATGTGACTCAACTCCATTTAGGACTGGGAAACAAACGCTAGCTCGACTTCCAAGAAACACACTCTGCTTTTGAGAAAAGAGCACTCTTCTACTCTACTGTGTTTTCTAGGTGTTCCGAACAGTGAGCTTGCTCAGAACAAAAAAACTGTGCTTCCTACACACACGGCCATATCTAGTTCAACTCTGCTTAGGAAACTGACAAGAACAGTAGCTCCTATTCAGTCCAATACTTGCTGGGAAAAGACGCGAGTGCTATTTGCCTTGTGTAGGGCAATGGGAGCGCAATAGTGACTTCTTACCAGAAAAAAACTCTTGTTCGTAGGACCAGAAACTGCATGTGATTCAACTCCATTTAGGACTAGGAAACAAACGCTAGCTCGCCTTACAAAAACACACTCTGCTTTTGAGAAAAGAGCACTCTTCTACTCTTCTGTGTTTCCTATAGGGCCAGAACAGTGAGCTTGCTCAGAACATAAGAACGGTGCTTCCTACACACACGTGCCATATCTAGTTGAACTCTGCTTAGGAAACTGACAAGAACAGTAGCTCCTCTTCAGTCCGATACTCTGTCCTTGCTAGGAACAGACGCGAGTGCTATTTGCACTGTGTATGGCAATGGGAGCGCAATAGTGACTTTCCTTACAGAAAACAACTCTTGCTCGTAGGACAAAAAACTGCATGTGACTCAACTCCATTTAGGACTGGGAAACAAACGCTAGCTCGACTTCCAAGAAACACACTCTGCTTTTGAGAAAAGAGCACTCTTCTACTCTACTGTGTTTTCTAGGTGTTCCGAAAAGTGAGCTTGCTCAAAACAAAAAAACTGTGCTTCCTACACACACGGCCATATCTAGTTCAAGTCTGCTTAGGAAACTGACAAGAACATTAGCTCTTCTTCAGTCCGATACACTGTACTTGCTGGGAAAAGACGCAAGAGCTATTTGCACTATGTATGGCAAGGGGAGCACAATAGTGACTTTCCTTACCAGAAAACAACTCTTGCTCTTATGACCAGAAACTGCATGAGATTCAACTCCATTTAGGACTGGGAAACAAACGCTAGCTCGCCTTACAAGAAACACACTCTGCTTTTGAGAAAAGAGCACTCTTCTACTCTACTGTTTTTCCTATGGTGTCTGAACAGTGAGCTTGCTCAGAACAAAAGAACTGTGCTTCCTACACACACGGCCATATCTACTTCAAGTCTGCTTAGGAACCTGACAAGAACAGTAGATCCTCTTCAGTCCAATACACTGTACTTGCTAGGAACAGACACCAGTGCTCTTTGTCCTGTGTATGGCAATGGCAGCGCAATAGTGACTCTTCTTACCATAAAACAACTCTTGCTCTTAGGACTAGAAACTGCATGTGATTCAACTCCATTTAAGACTGGGAAACAAACGCTAGCTGGCCTTACAAGAAACACACTCTGCTTTAGAGAAAAGAGCACTCTTCTACTCTACCGTGTTTCCTATAGGGCCAGAACAGTGAGCTTGCTCAAAACAAAAGAATTGTGCTTCCTAAACACACGGGCCATATCTAGTTCAACTCTGCTTAGGAAACTGACAAGAACAGTAGCTCCTCTTCAGTTCGATACACTGTACTTTCTGGGAATAGTCGCGAGAGCTATTTGCACTATGTATGGCACGGGGAGCGCAATAGTGACTTTCCTTACCAGAAAACAACTCTTGCTCTTAGGACCAGAAACTGCATGAGATTCAACTCCATTTAGGACTGGGAAACAAACGCTAGCTCGCCTTACAAGAAACACACTCTGCTTTTGAGAAAAGAGCACTCTTCTACTCTACTTTTTTCTTATGGTGTCCGAACAGTGAGCTTGCTCAGAACAAAAGAACTGTGCTTCCTACACACACGGCCATATCTAGTTCAATTCTGCTTAGGAACCTGACAAGAACAGTAGATCCTCTTCAGTCCAATACACTGTACTTGCGGGGAATAGACACGAGTGATATTTGCACTGTGTATGGCATTGGCACACAATAGTGACTTGTCTTACCAGAAAACAACTCTTGCTCGTAGGACAAAAAACTGCATGTGACTCAACTCCATTTAGGACTGGGAAACAAATGCTAACTCAACTTCCAAGAAACACATTCTGCTTTTGAGAAAAGAGCACTCTTCTACTCTACTGTGTTTCCTATGTGTTCCGAACAGTGAGCTTGCTCAGAACATAAGAACGGTGCTTCCTACACACACGGGCCATATCTAGTTGAACTCTGCTTAGGAAACTGACCAGAACAGTAGCTCCTCTTCAGTCCGATACACTGTACTTGCTGGGAACAGACGCGAGAGCTATTTGCACTATGTATGGCAAGGGGACCACAATAGTGAATTTCCTTACCAGAAAACAACTCTTGCTCTTAGGACCAGAAACTGCATGTGATTCAACTCCATTTAGGACTGGGAAACAAACGCTAGCTCGCCTTACAAGAACACACTCTGCTTTTGAGAAAAGAGCACTCTTCTACTCTACTGGGTTTCCTACGGTGTCTGAACAGTGAGCTTGCTCAGAACAAAAGAACTGTGCTTCCTACACAAACGGCCATATCTAGTTCAGTTCTGCTTAGGAACCTGACAAGAACAGTAGATCCTCTTCAGTCCAATACACTGTACTTGCTGGGAACAGACGCCAGTGCTATTTGTCCTGTGTATGGCAATGGCAGCGCAATAGTGACTCTTCTTACCATAAAACAACTCTTGCTCTTAGGACTAGAAACTGCATGTGATTCAACTCCATTTAGGACTGGGAAACAAACGCTAGCTCGCCTTACAAGAAACACACTCTGCTTTAGAGAAAAGAGCACTCTTCTACTCTACTGTGTTTCCTATAGGGCCAGAACAGTGAGCTTGCTCAAAACAAAAAACTGTGCTTCCTACATACGGCCCATAACTAGTTCAACTCTGCTTATGAAACTGACAAGAACAGTAGCTCCTCTTCAGTCCGATACACTGTACTTGCTAGGAACAGACGCGAGTGCTATTTGCACTGTGTATGGCAATGGGAGCGCAATAGTGACTTTCCTTACCAGAAAACAACTCTTGCTCGTAGGACCAGAAACTGCATGTGATTCAACTCCATTTAGGACTGGGGATCAAGTGCTAGCTCGCCTTACATGAAACACACTCTGCTTTTGAGAAAAGAGCACTCTTCTATTCTACTGTGTTTCCTATGGGGTCCGAACAGTGAGCTTGCTCAGAACAAAAGAACTGTGATTCCTACACACACGGGCCATATCTAGTTCAACTCTGCCTAGGAAACAAACAAGAACAGTAGCTCCTCTTCAGTCCAATACACTGTACTTGCGGGGAACAGACGCGAGTGCTATTTGCACTGTGTATGGCAATTGGAGCACAATAGTGACTTGTCTTACGAGAAAACAACTCTTGCTCGTAGGACAAAAAACTGCATGTGACTCAACTCCATTTAGGACTGGGAAACAAACGCTAGCTCGACTTCCAAGAAACACACTCTGCTTTTGAGAAAAGAGCACTCTTCTACTCTACTGTGTTTCCTCTGGGGCCAGAACAGTGAGCTTGCTCAGAACAAAAGAACTGTGCTTCTTACACACACGGGCCATATCTAGTTCAACTCTGCTTAGGAAACGGACAAGAACAGTAGCTCCTCTTCAGTCCAATACACTGTGCTTGCGGGGAACAGACGCCAGTGCTATTTGCACTGTGTATGGCAATTGGAGCACAATAGTGACTTGTCTTACGAGAAAACAACTCTTGCTCATAGGACAAAAAACTGCATGTGACTCAACTCCATTTAGGACTGGGAAACAAACGCTAGCTCGACTTCCAAGAAACACACTCTGCTTTTGAGAAAAGAGCACTCTTCTACTCTACTGTGTTTTCTAGGTGTTCCGAAAAGTGAGCTTGCTCAAAACAAAAAAACTGTGCTTCCTACACACACGGCCATATCTAGTTCAAGTCTGCTTAGGAACCTGACAAGAACAGTAGATCCTCTTCAGTCCAATACACTGTACTTGCTGGGAAGAGACGCCAGTGCTATTTGTCCTGTGTATGGCAATGGCAGCACAATAGTGAGTCTTCTTACCAGAAAACAATTCTTGCTCTTAGGACCAGAAACTGCATGGGATTCAACTCCATTTAGGACTGGGAAATAAACTCTAGCTCGCTTTACAAGAAACACACTCTGCTTTTGAGAAAAGAGCATTCTTCTAATCTACTGTGTTTCCTATAAGGCCTGGAACAGTGAGGTTGCTCAGAAAAAAAGAACTGTACTTCCTACACACACGGGCCATATCTAGTTCAACTCTGCTTAGGAAACTGAGAAGAACATTAGCTCCTCTTCGGTCCAATACAATGTACTTGCTGGGAACAGACGGGAGGGCTATTTGCACTGTGTATGGCAATGGGAGCGCAATTGTGATTTCCTTACCAGAAAACAACTCTTGCTCCTAGGACCAGAAACTGCATGTGATTCCACTCCATTTAGGACTGGGAAACAAACGCTAGCTCGCCTTACAAGAAACACACTTTGCTTTAGAGAAAAGAGCACTCTTCTACTCTACTGTGTTTCCTATGTGGTCCAAACAGTGAGCTTGTTCAGAACAAAAGAACTGTGATTCCTACACACACTGTCCATATCTAGTTCAACTCTGTTTAGGAAACTGACAAGAACAGTAGCTCCTATTCAGTCCAATACACTGTACTTGCTGGCAAAAGACGCGAGTGCTATTTGCCTTGTGTAGGGCAATGGGAGCGCAATAGTGACTTTCCTTACCAGAAAACAGCTCTTTTTCGTAGGACCAGAAACTGCATGGGATTCAACTCCATTTAGGACTGGGAAACAAACGCTAGCTCGCCTTACAAAAACACACTCTGCTTTTGAGAAAAGAGCACTCTTCTACTCTACTGTGTTTCCTATGTGTTCCGAAAAGTGAGCTTGCTCAGAACAAAAAAACTGTGCTTCCTACACACAAGGCCATATCTAGTTCAAGTCTGCTTAGGAAACTGACAAGAACAGTAGCTCCTCTTCAGTCCGATACACTCTACTTGCTGGGAACAGACGCGAGTGCTATTTGCACTGTGTATGGCAATTGGAGCACCATAGTGACTCGTCTTACCACAAAAAACTCTTGCTCGTAGGACAAAAAACTGCATGTGACTCAACTCCATTTAGGACTGGGAAACAAACGCTAGCTCGCCTTACAAGAAAAACACTCTGCTTTAGAGAAAAGAGCACTCTTCTACTCTACTGTGTTTCCTATGGGGCCAGAGCAGTGAGCTTGCTCAGAACATAAGAACTGTGCTTCCTAAACACACGGGCCATATCTATTTCAACTCTGCTTAGGAACCTGACAAGAACAGTAGCTCCTCTTCAGTCCAATACACTGTAATTGCTGGGAACAGACGCATGTGCTATTTGCACTATGTATGGCAATGGGAGTGCAATAGTGACTTTCCTTACCAGAAAACAACTCTTGCTCGTAGGACCAGAAAGTGCATGTGATTCCACTCCATTTAGGACTGGGAAACAAATGCTAGCTCGCCTTACAAGAAACACACTCTGCTTTTGAGAAAAGAGCACTCTTCTACTCTACTGTGTTTCCTATAGGGCCAGAACAGTGAGCTTGCTCAGAACAAAAGAACTGTACTTCCTACACACGGGCCATAACAAGTTCAACTCTGCTTAGGAAACTGAAAAGAACAGTAGCTCCTCTTCAGACCGATACACTGTACTTGCTGGGAACAGACGCGAGTGCTATTTGCACTGTGTATGGCAATGGGAGCGCAATAGTGACTTTTTTTTACCAGAAAACAACTCTTGCTCGTAGGACCAGAAACTGCATGTGATTCAACTCCATTTAGGACTGGGAAAGAAATGCTAGCTCGCCTTAGAAGAAACACACTCTGCTTTTGAGAAAAGAGCACTCTTCTACTCTACTGTGTTTCCTATGGTGTCCGAACAGTGAGCTTGCTCAGAACAAAAGAACTGTGCTTTCTACACACATGGGCCATATCTAATTCAACTCTGCTTAGGAAACCAACAAGAACAGTAGCTCCTCTTCAGTCCAATACACTGTATTTGCGGGGAACAGACGCGAGTGCTATTTGCACTGTGTATGGCATTGGAGCACAATAGTGACTTGTCTTACCAGAAAATAACTCTTGCTCGTTGGACAAAAAACTGCATGTGACTCAACTCCATTTAGGACTGGGAAACAAACGCTAGCTCGACTTCCAAGAAACACACTCTGCTTTTGAGAAAAGAGCACTCTTCTACTCTACTGTGTTTCCTCTGGGGCCAGAACAGTGAGCTTGCTCAGAACAAAAGAACTGTGCTTCTTACACACACGGGCCATATCTAGTTCAACTCTGCTTAGGAAACGGACAAGAACAGTAGCTCCTCTTCAGTCCAATACACTGTACTTGCGGGGAACAGACGCCAGTGCTATTTGCACTGTGTATGGCAATTGGAGCACAATAGTGACTTGTCTTACGAGAAAACAACTCTTGCTCATAGGACAAAAAACTGCATGTGACTCAACTCCATTTAGGACTGGGAAACAAACGCTAGCTCAACTTCCAAGAAACACACTCTGCTTTTGAGAAAAGAGCACTCTTCTACTCTACTGTGTTTTCTAGGTGTTCCGAAAAGTGAGCTTGCTCAAAACAAAAAAACTATGCTTCCTACACACACGGCCATATCTAGTTCAAGTCTGCTTAGGAAACTGAGAAGAACAGTAGCTCCTCTTCAGTCCGATACACTGTACTTGCTGGGAATAGACGCGAGAGCTATTTGCACTATGTATGGCAAGGGGAGCGCAATAGTGACTTTCCTTACCAGAAAACAACTCTTGCTCTTAGGACCAGAAACTGCATGAGATTCAACTCCATTTAGGACTGGGAAACAAACGCTAGCTCGCCTTACAAGAAACACACTATGCTTTTGAGAAAAGAGCACTCTTCTACTCTACTGTGTTTCCTATTGGCTCCCAACAGTGAGCTTGCTTAGAACAAAAGAACTGTGCTTCCTACACACACAGGCCATATATAGTTCAACTCTGCATAGGAAACTGACAAGAACAGTAGCTCCTCTTCAGTCCGATACACTGTACTTGCTGGCAACAGACGCGAGTGCTATTTGCATTGTGTATGGCAATTGGAGCACAATAGTGACTCGTCTTACCAGAAAAAAACTCTTGCTCGTAGGACAAAAAACTGCATGTGACTCAACTCCATTTAGGACTGGGAAACAAATGCTAGCTCGCCTTACAAGAAACACACTCTGCTTTAGAGAAAAGAGCACTCTTCTACTCTACTGTGTTTCCTATGGGGCCAGAGCAGTGAGCATGCTCAGAACATAAGAACTGTGTTTCATACACACACGGGCCATATCTAGTTGATCTCTGCTTAGGAACCTGACAAGAACAGTAGCTCCTCTTCAGTCCAATACACTGTAATTGCTGGGAACAGACGCATGTGCTATTTGCACTGTGTATGGCAATGGGAGCGCAATAGTGACTTTCCTTACCAGAAAACAACTCTTGCACGTAGGACCAGAAACTGCATTTGATTCTACTCCATTTAGGACTGGGAAACAAATGCTAGCTCGCCTTACAAGAAACACACTCTGCTTTAGAGAAAAGAGCACTCTTCTACTATACTGTGTTTCCTATGTGTTCCGAAAAGTGAGCTTGCTCAGAACAAAAAAAACTGTGTTTCCTACACACAGCCATATCTAGTTCAAGTCTGCTGAGGAACCTGACAAGAACAGTAGATCCTCTTCAGTTCAATACACTGTACTTGCTGGGAACAGAAGCCAGTGCTATTTGTTCTGTGTATGGCAATGGCAGCGCAATAGTGACTCTTCTTAACAGAAAACAAATCTTTCTCGTAGGAACAGAAACTGCATGTGATTCCACTCCATTTAGGACTGGGAATCAAACTCTAACTCGCTTTACAAGAAACACACTCTGCTTTTGAGAAAAGAGCACTCTTCTACTCTTCTGTGTTTCCTATAGGGCCAGAACAGTGAGCTTGCTCAGAAAAAAAGAACTGTGCTTCCTACACACACGGGCCATATCTAGTTCAACTCTGCTTAGGAAACTGAGAAGAACTGTAGCTCCTTTTCAGTCCAATACACTGTACTTGCTGGGAACAGACGGGAGGGCTATTTACACTGTGTATGGCAATGGGAGTGCAATAGTGACTTTCCTTACCAGAAAACAACTCCTGCTCGTAGGACCAGAGACTGCATGTGATTCCACTCCATTTTGGACTGGGAAACAAACGCTAGCTCGCCTTACAATAAACACATTCTGCTTTAGAGAAAAGAGCACTCTTCTACTCTACTGTTTTTCCTATGGGGTCAAAACAGTGAGCTTGCTCAGACCAAAAGAACTGTGCTTCCTACACACGCGGGCCATATCTAGTTCAACTCTGCTTAGGAAACTGACAAGAACAGTAGCTCCTCTTCAGTCCGATACACTGTACTTGCTGGGAACAGACGTGAGAGCTATTTGCACTATGTATGGCAAGGGGAGCACAATAGTGACTTTCCTTACCAGAAAACAGCTCTTGCTCTTAGGACCAGAAACTGCATGTGATTCAACTCCATTTAGGACTGGGAAACAAACGCTAGCTCGCCTTACAAGAAACACAATCTGCTTTAGAGAAAAGAGCACTCTTCTACTCTACAGTGTTTCCTATGGTCTCCGAACAGTGAGCTTGCTCAGAACATAAGAACTGTGCTTCCTACACACTCGACCATATCTAGTTCAATTCTGCTTAGGAACCTGACAAGAACAGTAGATCCTCTTCAGTCCAATACACTGTACTAGCTGGGAACAGACGTCAGTGCTATTTGTCCTTTGTATGGCAATGGCAGCGCAATAGTGACTCTTCTTACCAGAAAACAACTCTTGCTAGTAGGACTAGAAACTGCATGTGATTCAACTCCATTTAGGACTGGGAAACAAACGCTAGCTCGCCTTACAAGAAAAACACTCTGCTTTAGAGAAAAGAGCACTCTTCCACTCTACTGTGTTTCCTATAGGGCCAGAAGAGTGAGCTTGCTCAGAATAAAAGAACTGTGCTTCCTACACACGGGCCATAACTAGTTCAACTCTGCTTAGGAAACTGACAAGAACAGTAGCTCCTCTTCAGTTCGATACACTGTACTTTCTGGGACTAGTCGCAAGAGCTATTTGCACTATGTATGGCACGGGGAGCGCAATAGTGACTTTCCTTACCAGAAAACAACTCTTGCTCTTAGGACCAGAAACTGCATGAGATTCAACTCCATTTAGGACTGGGAAACAAACGCTAGCTCGCCTTACAAGAAACACACTCTGCTTTTGAGAAAAGAGCACTCTTCTACTCTGCTTTTTTCTTATGGTGTCCGAACAGTGAGCTTGCTCAGAACAAAAGAACTGTGCTTCCTACACACACGGCCATATCTCGTTCAATTCTGCTTAGGAAACTGACAAGAACAGTAGATCCTCTTCAGTCCAATACACTGTACTTGCGGGGAATAGACGCGAGTGCTATTTGCACTGTGTATGGCATTGGAGCACAATAGTAACTTGTCTTACCAGAAAACAACTCTTGCTCGTAGGACAAAAAACTGCATGTGACTCAACTCCATTTAGGACTGGGAAACAAACGCTAACTCAACTTCCAAGAAACACATTCTGCTTTTGAGAAAAGAGCACTCTTCTACTCTACTGTGTTTCCTATGTGTTCCGAACAGTGAGCTTGCTCAGAACAAAAAAACTGTGCTTCCTACACACACGGCCATATCTTTTTCAAGTCTGCTTAGGAACCTGACAAGAACAGTAGATACTCTTCAGTCCAATACACTATACTTGCTGGGAACAGACGCCAGTGCTATTGGTCCTGTGTATGGCAATGGCAGCGCAATAGTGACTCTTCTTACCAGAAAACAACTCTTGTTCGTAGGACCAGAAACTGCATGTGATTCAACTCCATTTAGGACTAGGAAACAAACGATAGCTCGCCTTACAAAAACACACTCTGCTTTTGAGAAAAGAGCACTCTTCTACTCTACTGTGTTTCCTATAGGGCCAGAACAGTGAGCTTGCTCAGAACATAAGAACGGTGCTTCCTACACACACGGGCCATATCTAGTTGAACTCTGCTTAGGAAACTGACCAGAACAGTAGCTCCTCTTCAGTCCGATACACTGTACTTGCTGGGAACAGACGCGAGAGCTATTTGCACTATGTATGGCTAGGGGACCACAATAGTGAATTTCCTTACCAGAAAACAACTCTTGCTCTTAGGACCAGAAACTGCATGTGATTCAACTCCATTTAGGACTGGGAAACAAACGCTAGCTCGCCTTACAAGAACACACGCTGCTTTTGAGAAAAGAGCACTCTTCTACTCTACTGGGTTTCCTATGGTGTCTGAACAGTGAGCTTGCTCAGAACAAAAGAACTGTGCTTCCTACACACACGGCCATATCTAGTTCAGTTCTGCTTAGGAACCTGACAAGAACAGTAGATCCTCTTCAGTCCAATACACTGTACTTGCTGGGAACAGACGCCAGTGCTATTTGTCCTGTGTATGGCAATGGCAGCGCAATAGTGACTCTTCTTACCACAAAACAACTCTTGCTCTTAGGACTAGAAACTGCATGTGATTCAACTCCATTTAGGACTGGGAAACAAACGCTAGCTCGCCTTACAAGAAACACACTCTGCTTTTGAGAAAAGAGCACTCTTCTACTCTACTGTGTTTCCTATAGGGCCAGAACAGTGAGCTTGCTCAAAACAAAAGAACTGTGCTTCCTACATACGGCCCATAACTAGTTCAACTCTGCTTATGAAACTGACAAGAACAGTAGCTCCTCTTCAGTCCGATACACTGTACTTGCTAGGAACAGACGCGAGTGCTATTTGCACTGTGTATGGCAATGGGAGCGCAATAGTGACTTTCCTTACCAGAAAACAACTCTTGCTCGTAGGACCAGAAACTGCATGTGATTCAACTCCATTTAGGACTGGGGATCAAGTGCTAGCTCGCCTTACATGAAACACACTCTGCTTTTGAGAAAAGAGCACTCTTCTATTCTACTGTGTTTCCTATGGGGTCCGAACAGTGAGCTTGCTCAGAACAAAAGAACTGTGATTCCTACACACACGGGCCATATCTAGTTCAACTCTGCCTAGGAAACAAACAAGAACAGTAGCTCCTCTTCAGTCCAATACACTGTACTTGCGGAGAACAGACGCGAGTGCTATTTGCACTGTGTATGGCAATTGGAGCACAATAGTGACTTGTCTTATGAGAAAACAACTCTTGCTCGTAGGACAAAAAACTGCATGTGACTCAACTCCATTTAGGACTGGGAAACAAACGCTAGCTCGACTTCCAAGAAACACACTCTGCTTTTGAGAAAAGAGCACTCTTCTACTCTACTGTGTTTCCTCTGGGGCCAGAACAGTGAGCTTGCTCAGAACAAAAGAACTGTGCTTCTTACACACACGGGCCATATCTAGTTCAACTCTGCTTAGGAAACGGACAAGAACAGTAGCTCCTCTTCAGTCCAATACACTGTACTTGCGGGGAACAGACGCCAGTGCTATTTGCACTGTGTATGGCAATTGGAGCACAATAGTGACTTGTCTTACGAGAAAACAACTCTTGCTCATAGGACAAAAAACTGCATGTGACTCAACTCCATTTAGGACTGGGAAACAAACGCTAGCTCGACTTCCAAGAAACACACTCTGCTTTTGAGAAAAGAGCACTCTTCTACTCTACTGTGTTTTCTAGGTGTTCCGAAAAGTGAGCTTGCTCAAAACAAAAAAACTGTGCTTCCTACACACACGGCCATATCTAGTTCAAGTCTGCTTATGAACCTGACAAGAACAGTAGATCCTCTTCAGTCCAATACACTGTACTTGCTGGGAAGAGACGCCAGTGCTATTTGTCCTGTGTATGGCAATGGCAGCACAATAGTGACTCTTCTTACCAGAAAACAATTCTTGCTCGTAGGACCAGAAACTGCATGGGATTCAACTCCATTTAGGACTGGGAAAAAAACTCTAGCTCGCTTTACAAGAAACACACTCTGCTTTTGAGAAAAGAGCACTCTTCTACTCTACTGTGTTTCCTATAAGGCCAGAACAGTGAGGTTGCTCAGAAAAAAAGAACTGTACTTCCTACACACACGGGCCATATCTAGTTCAACTCTGCTTAGGAAACTGAGAAGAACATTAGCTCCTCTTCGGTCCAATACAATGTACTTGCTGGAAACAGACGGGAGGGCTATTTGCACTGTGTATGGCAATGGGAGCGCAATTGTGATTTCCTTACCAGAAAACAACTCTTGCTCCTAGGACCAGAAACTGCATGTGATTCCACTCCATTTAGGACTGGGAAACAAACGCTAGCTCGCCTTACAAGAAACACACTCTGCTTTAGAGAAAAGAGCACTCTTCTACTCTACTGTGTTTCCTATGTGGTCCAAACAGTGAGCTTGTTCAGAACAAAAGAACTGTGATTCCTACACACACCGACCATATCTAGTTCAACTCTGTTTAGGAAACTGACAAGAACAGTAGCTCCTATTCAGTCCAATACACTGTACTTGCTGGGAAAAGACGCGAGTGCTATTTGCCTTGTGTAGGGCAATGGGAGCGCAATAGTGACTTTCCTTACCAGAAAACAGCTCTTTTTCGTAGGACCAGAAACTGCATGGGATTCAACTCCATTTAGGACTGGGAAACAAACGCTAGCTCGCCTTACAAAAACACACTCTGCTTTTGAGAAAAGAGCACTCTTCTACTCTACTGTGTTTCCTATGGTGTCCGAACAGTGAGCTTGCTCAGAACAAAAGAACTGTGCTTTCTACACACATGGGCCATATCTAATTCAACTCTGCTTAGGAAACCAACAAGAACAGTAGCTCCTCTTCAGTCCAATACACTGTATTTGCGGGGAACAGACGCGAGTGCTGTTTGCACTGTGTATGGCATTGGAGCACAATAGTGACTTGTCTTACCAGAAAATAACTCTTGCTCGTTGGACAAAAAACTGCATGTGACTCAACTCCATTTAGGACTGGGAAACAAACGCTAGCTCGACTTCCAAGAAACACACTCTGCTTTTGAGAAAAGAGCACTCTTCTACTCTACTGTGTTTCCTCTGGGGCCAGAACAGTGAGCTTGCTCAGAACAAAAGAACTGTGCTTCTTACACACACGGGCCATATCTAGTTCAACTCTGCTTAGGAAACGGACAAGAACAGTAGCTCCTCTTCAGTCCAATACACTGTACTTGCGGGGAACAGACGCCAGTGCTATTTGCACTGTGTATGGCAATTGGAGCACAATAGTGACTTGTCTTACGAGAAAACAACTCTTGCTCATAGGACAAAAAACTGCATGTGACTCAACTCCATTTAGGACTGGGAAACAAACGCTAGCTCGCCTTACAAGAAAAACACTCTGCTTTAGAGAAAAGAGCACTCTTCCACTCTACTGTGTTTCCTATAGGGCCAGAAGAGTGAGCTTGCTCAGAATAAAAGAACTGTGCTTCCTACACACGGGCCATAACTAGTTCATCTCTGCTTAGGAAACTGACAAGAACAGTAGCTCCTCTTCAGTCCGATACACTGTACTTGCTGGGAACAGACGCGAGTGCTATTTGCACTGTGTATGGCAATGGGAGCGCAATAGTGACTTTCCTTACCAGAAAACAACTCTTGATCGTAGGACCAGAAACTGCATATGATCAACTCCATTTAGGACTGGGAAAGAAATGCTAGCTCGCCTTACATGAAACACACTCTGCTTTTGAGAAAAGAGCACTCTTCTACTCTATTGTGTTTCCTATGGGGTCCAAACAGTGAGCTTGCTCAGAACAAAAGAACTGTGCTTCCTACACTCACGGACCATATCTAGTTCCATTCTGCTTAGTAAACTGACAAGAACAGTAGGTCCTATTCAGTCCAATACACTGTACTTGCTGGGAAAAGACACAAGTGCTATTTGCCTTGTAAAGGGCAATGGGAGCGCAATAGTGACTTTCCTTACCAGAAAACAACTCTTGTTCATAGGACCAGAAACTGCATGTGATTCAACTCCATTTAGGACTAGGAAACAAACGCTAGCTCGCCTTACGAAAACACACTCTGCTTTTGAGAAAAGAGTACTCTTCTACTCTACTGTGTTTCCTTTGTGTTCCGAAAAGTGAGCTTGCTCAGAACAAAAGAACTGTGCTTCCTACACACACGGCCATATCTAGTTCAACTCTGCTTAGGAACCTGACAAGAACAGTAGATCCTCTTCAGTCCAATACAGTGTACTTGCTGGGAACAGACGCCAGTGCTATTTGTCCTATGTATGGCAATGGCAGCGCAATAGTGACTCTTCTTACCAGAATACAACTCTTGCTCGTAGGACTAGAAACTGCATGTGATTAAACTCCATTTAGGACTGGGAAAGAAACGCTAGCTCGCCTTACAAGAAACACACTCTGCTTTAGAGAAAAGAGCACTCTTCCACTCTACTGTGTTTCCTATAGGGCCAGAACAGTGAGCTTGCTCAGTACAAAAGAACTGTGCTTCCTACACACGGGCCATAACTAGTTCAACTCTGCTTAGGAAACTGACAAGAACACTAGATCCTCTTCAGTCCAATACACTGTACTTGCTGGGAACAGACGCCAGTGCTATTTGTCCTGTGTATGGCAATGGCAGTGCAATAGTGACTCTTCTTACCAGAAAACAACTCTTGCTCGTAGGACCACAAACTTCATGTGATTCCACTCCATTGAGGACTGGGAAACAAACGCTAGCTCGCCGTACAAGAAAGACACTCTTCTTTTGAGTAAAGAGCACTCTTCTACTCTACTGTGTTTCCTATAGGGCCAGAACAGTGAGCTTGCTCAGAACAAAGAACTGTGCTTCCTACACACGGCCATATCTAGTTCAATTCTGCTTAGGAACCTGACAAGGACAGTAGATACTCTTCAGTCCAGTACACTGTAATTGCTGGGAACAGACACCAGTGCTGTTTGTCCTGTGTATGGCAATGGCAGCGCAATAGTGACTCTTCATACCAGAAAACAACTCTTGCTCGTAGGATCAGAAACTGCATGTGATTCAACACCTTTTAGGACTGGGAAACAAAAGCTAGCTCACCTTACAAGAAACACACTCTGCTTTAGAGAAAAGAGCACTCTTCTACTCTACTGTGTTTCCTATAGGGCCAGAATAGTGAGCTTGCTCAGAACAAAAGAACTGTGCTTCCTACTCATGGGCCATATCTAGTTCAACTCTGCTTAGGAAACTGACAAGAACAGTAGCTCCTCTTCAGTCCGATACACTGTACTTGCTGGGAACAGACGCGAGTGCTATTTGTCCTGTGTATGGCAATGGGAGCGCAATAGTGACTCTTCTTACCAGAAAACAACTCTTGCTCGTAAGACCAGAAACTTCATGTGATTCAACTCCATTTAGGACTGGGAAACAAAAGCTAGCTCGCCTTACATGAAACACACTCTGCTTTTGAGAAAAGAGCACTCTTCTACTCTACTGTGCTTCCTATGGGGTCCGAACAGTGAACTTGCTCAGAACAAAAGAACTGTGCTTCCTACACACACGGGCCATATCTAGTTCAACTCTGCTTAGGAAACTGACAAAAACAGTAGATCCTCTTCAGTACACTACAATGTACTTGCGGGCAACAGACGCAAGTGCTATTTGCACTGTGTATGGCAATGGGAGCGCAATAGTGACTTTCCTTACCAGAAAACAACTCTTGCTCGTAGGACCAGAAACTGCATGTGATTCTACTCCATTTAGGACTGGGAAACAAATGCTAGCTCGCCTTCCAAGAAACACACTCTGCTTTTGAGAAAAGAGCACTCTTCTACTCTACTGTTTTTCCTATGTGGTCCGAACAGTGAGCTTGCTCAGAACAAAGAACTGTGCTTTCTACACACGGGCCATATCTAATTAAACTCTCCTTAGGAAACAAACAAGAACAGTAGCTCCTCTTCAGTCCAATGCACTGTACTTGCGGGGAACAGACGCGAGTGCTATTTGCACTGTGTATGGCATTGGAGCACAATAGTGACTTGTCTTACCAGAAAATAACTCTTCCTCATTGGACAGAAAACTGCATGTGACTCAACTCCATTTAGGACTGGGAAACAAACGCTAGCTCGTCTTCCAAGAAACACACTCTGCTTTTGAGAAAAGAGCACTCTTCTACTCTACTGTGTTTCCTATGTGTTCCGAACAGTGAGCTTGCTCAGAACAAAAAAACTGTGCTTCCTACACACACAGCCATATCTAGATCAAGTCTGCTTAGGAACATGACAAGAACAGTAGATCCTCTTCAGTCCAATACACTGTACTTGCTGGGAACAGACGCCAGTGCTATTTGACCTGTGTATGGCAATGGCAGCGCAATAGTGACTCTTCTTACCAGAAAACAACTCTTGCTTGTAGGACCAGAAACTGCATGTGATTCAACTCCATTTAGGACTAGGAAACAAACGCTAGCTCGCCTTACAAAAACACACTCTGCTTTTGAGAAAAGAGCACTCTTCTACTCAACTGTGTTTCCAATAGGGCCAGAACAGTGAGCTTGTTCAGAACATAAGAACTGTGCTTCCTACACACACGGGCCATATCTAGTTCAACTCTGCTTAGGAAACTGACAAGAACAGTAGCTCCTATTCAGTCCAATACACTGTACTTGCTGGGAAAAGACGCGAGTGCTATTTGCCTTGTAAAGGGCAATGGGAGCACAATAGTGACTTTCCTTAGCAGAAAACAACTCTTGTTCATAGGACCAGAAACTGCATGTGATTCAACTCCATTTAGGACTAGGAAACAAACGCTAGCTCGCCTTACAAAAACACACTCCGCTTTTGAGAAAAGAGCACTCTTCTACTCTACTGTGTTTCCTATGTGTTCCGAAAAGTGAGCTTGCTCAGAACAAAAAAAACTGTGCTTCCTACACACGGCCATATCTAGTTCATGTCTGCTTAGGAACCTGACAAGAACAGTAGATCCTCTTCAGTTCAATACACTGTACTTGCTGGGAACAGACGCCAGTGCTATTTGTTCTGTGTATGGCAATGGCAGCGCAATAGTGACTCTTCTTAACAGAAAACAAATCTTGCTCGTAGGACCAGAAACTGCATGTGATTCCACTCCATTTAGGACTGGGAATCAAACTCTAGCTCGCTTTACAAGAAACACACTCTGCTTTTGAGAAAAGAGCACTCTTCTACTCTTCTGTGTTTCCTATAGGGCCAGAACAGTGAGCTTGCTCAGAAAAAAAGAACTGTACTTCCTACACACACGGGCCATATCTAGTTCAACTCTGCTTAGGAACCCGAGAAGAACAGTAGCTCCTTTTCAGTCCAATACACTGCAATTGCTGGGAACAGACGGGAGGGCTATTTACACTGTGTATGGCAATGGGAGTGCAATAGTGACTTTCCTTACCAGAAAACAACTCCTGCTCGTAGGACCAGAAACTGCATGTGATTCAACTCCATTTAGGACTGGGAAACAAAAGCTAGCTCACCTTACAAGAAACACACTATGCTTTTGAGAAAAGAGCACTCTTCTACTCTACTGTGTTTCCTATGATGTCCGAATAGTGAGCTTGCTCAGAACAAAAGAACTGTGCTTCCTACACACACGGCCATATCTAGTTCAATTCTGCTTAGGAACCTGACAAGAACAGTAGATCCTCTTCAGTCCAATACACTGTACTTGCGGGGAACAGACGCGAGTGCTATTTGCACTGTGTATGGCATTGGAGCACAATAGTGACTTGTCTTACCAGAAAACAACTCTTGCTCGTAGGACAAAAAACTGCATGTGACTCAACTCCATTTAGGACTGGGAAACAAACGCTAGCTCGACTTCCAAGAAACACACTCTGCTTTTGAGAAAAGAGCACTCTTCTACTCTACTGTGTTTCCTATGATGTCCGAACAGTGAGCTTGCTCAGAACATAAGAACTGTGCTTCCTACACACTCGGCCATATCTAGTTCAATTCTGCTTAGGAACCTGACAAGAACAGTAGATCCTCTTCAGTCCAATACACTGTACTAGCTGGGAACAGACGTCAGTGCTATTTGTCCTGTGTATGGCAATGGCAGCGCAATAGTGACTCTTCTTACCAGAAAACAACTCTTGCTAGTAGGACTAGAAACTGCATGTGATTCAACTCCATTTAGGACTGGGAAACAAACGCTAGCTCGCCTTACAAGAAAAACACTCTGCTTTAGAGAAAAGAGCACTCTTCCACTCTACTGTGTTTCCTATAGGGCCAGAAGAGTGAGCTTGCTCAGAATAAAAGAACTGTGCTTCCTACACACGGGCCATAACTAGTTCATCTCTGCTTAGGAAACTGACAAGAACAGTAGCTCCTCTTCAGTCCGATACACTGTACTTGCTGGGAACAGACGCGAGTGCTATTTGCACTGTGTATGGCAATGGGAGCGCAATAGTGACTTTCCTTACCAGAAAACAACTCTTGTTCATAGGACCAGAAACTGCATGTGATTCAACTCCATTTAGGACTGGGAAACAAATGCTAGCTCGCCTTACAAAAAGACACTCTGCTTTTGAGAAAAGAGCACTCTTCTACTCTACTGTGTTTCCTATGTGTTCTGAAAAGTGAGCTTGCTCAGAACAAAAGAACTGTGCTTCCTACACACACGGCCATATCTAGTTCAATTCTGCTTAGGAACCTGACAAGAACAGTAGATCCTCTTCAGTCCAATACACTGTACTTGCTGGGAACAGACGCCAGTGCTATTTGTCCTATGTATGGCAATGGCAGCGCAATAGTGACTCTTCTTACCAGAATACAACTCTTGCTCGTAGGACTAGAAACTGCATGTGATTCAACTCCATTTAGGACTGGGAAAGAAACGCTAGCTCGCCTTACAAGAAACACACTCTGCTTTAGAGAAAAGAGCACTCTTCCACTCTACTGTGTTTCCTATAGGGCCAGAACAGTGAGCTTGCTCAGTACAAAAGAACTGTGCTTCCTACACACGGGCCATAACTAGTTCAACTCTGCTTAGGAAACTGACAAGAACACTAGATCCTCTTCAGTCCAATACACTGTACTTGCTGGGAACAGACGCCAGTGCTATTTGTCCTGTGTATGGCAATGCAGTGCAATAGTGACTCTTCTTACCAGAAAACAACTCTTGCTCGTAGGACCACAAACTGCATGTGATTCCACTCCATTTAGGACTGGGAAACAAACGCTAGCTCGCCTTACAAGAAAGACACTCTTCTTTTGAGTAAAGAGCACTCTTCTACTCTACTGTGTTTCCTATAGGGCCAGAACAGTGAGCTTGCTCAGAACAAAGAACTGTGCTTCCTACACACGGCCATATCTAGTTCAATTCTGCTTAGGAACCTGACAAGGACAGTAGATCCTCTTCAGTCCAGTACACTGTAATTGCTGGGAAAAGATACCAGTGCTGTTTGTCCTGTGTATGGCAATGGCAGCGCAATAGTGACTCTTCATACCAGAAAACAACTCTTGCTCATAGGATCAGAAACTGCATGTGATTCAACACCATTTAGGACTGGGAAACAAAAGCTAGCTCACCTTACAAGAAACACACTCTGCTTTAGAGAAAAGCGCACTCTTCTACTCTACTGTGTTTCCTATGGGGTCCGAACAGTGAGCTTGCTCAGAACAAAAAAACTGTGCTTCCTACACACACGGGCCATATCTAGTTCAACTCTGCTTAGGAAACAAACAAGAACAGTAGCTCCTCTTCAGTCCAATACACTATACTTGCGGGGAACAGACGCGAGTGCTATTTGCACTGTGTATGGCAATTGGAGCACAATAGTGACTTGTCTTAGGAGAAAACAACTCTTGCTCGTAGGACAAAAAACTGCATGTGAGTCATCTCCATTTAGGACTGGGAAACAAACGCTAGCTCGACTTCCAAGAAACACACCCTGCTTTTGAGAAAAGAGCACTCTTCTACTCTACTGTGTTTCCTATGTGTTCCGAAAAGTGAGCTTGCTCAGAACAAAAAAACTGTGCTTCCTACACACAAGGCCATATCTAGTTCAAGTCTGCTTAGGAACCTGACAAAAACAGTAGATCCTCTTCAGTCCAATACACTGTACTTGCTGGGAAGAGACGCCAGTGCTATTTGTGCTGTGTATAGCAATGGCAGCGCAATAGTGACTCTTCTTACCAGAAAACAACCCTTGCTCGTAGGACGAGAAACTGCATGTGATTCAACTCCATTTAGGACTGGAAAACAAATGCTAGCTCGCCTTACATGAAACACACTATGCTTTTGAGAAAAGAGCACTCTTCTACTCTACTGTGTTTCCTATTGGCTCCCAACAGTGAGCTTGCTTAGAACAAAAGAACTGTGCTTCCTACACACACAGGCCATATCTAGTTCAACTCTGCATAGGAAACTGACAAGAACAGTAGCTCTTCTTCAGTCCGATACACTGTACTTGCTGGCAACAGACGCGAGTGCTATTTGCACTGTGTATGGCAATTGGAGCACAATAGTGACTCGTCTTATCAGAAAAAAACTCTTGCTCGTAGGACAAAAAACTGCATGTGACTCAACTCCATTTAGGACTGGGAAACAAATGCTAGCTCGCCTTACAAGAAACACACTCTGCTTTAGAGAAAAGAGCACTCTTCCACTCTACTGTGTTTCCTATAGGGCCAGAACAGTGAGCTTGCTCAGTACAAAAGAACTGTGCTTCCTACACACGGGCCATAACTAGTTCAACTCTGCTTAGGAAACTGACAAGAACACTAGATCCTCTTCAGTCCAATACACTGTACTTGCTGGGAACAGACGCCAGTGCTATTTGTCCTGTGTATGGCAATGGCAGTGCAATAGTGACTCTTCTTACCAGAAAACAACTCTTGCTCGTAGGACCACAAACTGCATGTGATTCCACTCCATTTAGGACTGGGAAACAAACGCTAGCTCGCCTTACAAGAAAGACACTCTTCTTTTGAGTAAAGAGCACTCTTCTACTCTACTGTGTTTCCTATAGGGCCAGAACAGTGAGCTTGCTCAGAACAAAGAACTGTGCTTCCTACACACGGCCATATCTAGTTCAACTCTGCTTAGGAAACTGACAAGAACAGTAGCTCCTCTTCAGTCCGATACACTGTACTTGCTGGGAACAGACGCGAGTGCTATTTGTCCTGTGTATGGCAATGGGAGCGCAATAGTGACTCTTCTTACCAGAAAACAACTCTTGCTCGTAAGACCAGAAACTTCATGTGATTCAACTCCATTTAGGACTGGGAAACAAAAGCTAGCTCGCCTTACATGAAACACACTCTGCTTTTGAGAAAAGAGCACTCTTCTACTCTACTGTGCTTCCTATGGGGTCCGAACAGTGAACTTGCTCAGAACAAAAGAACTGTGCTTCCTACACACACGGGCCATATCTAGTTCAACTCTGCTTAGGAAACTGACAAAAACAGTAGATCCTCTTCAGTACAATACAATGTACTTGCGGGCAACAGACGCAAGTGCTGTTTGCACTGTGTATGGCAATGGGAGCGCAATAGTGACTTTCCTTACCAGAAAACAACTCTTGCTCGTAGGACCAGAAACTGCATGTGATTCTACTCCATTTAGGACTGGGAAACAAATGCTAGCTCGCCTTCCAAGAAACACACTCTGCTTTTGAGAAAAGAGCACTCTTCTACTCTACTGTGTTTCCTATGTGGTCCGAACAGTGAGCTTGCTCAGAACAAAAGAACTGTGCTTTCTACACACGGGCCATATCTAATTAAACTCTCCTTAGGAAACAAACAAGAACAGTAGCTCCTCTTCAGTCCAATGCACTGTACTTGCGGGGAACAGACGCGAGTGCTATTTGCACTGTGTATGGCATTGGAGCACAATAGTGACTTGTCTTACCAGAAAATAACTCTTCCTCATTGGACAGAAAACTGCATGTGACTCAACTCCATTTAGGACTGGGAAACAAATGCTAGCTCGTCTTCCAAGAAACACACTCTGCTTTTGAGAAAAGAGCACTCTTCTACTCTACTGTGTTTCCTATGTGTTCCGAACAGTGAGCTTGCTCAGAACAAAAAAACTGTGCTTCCTACACACACAGCCATATCTATATCAAGTCTGCTTAGGAACATGACAAGAACAGTAGATCCTCTTCAGTCCAATACACTGTACTTGCTGGGAACAGA